>NC_060182.1:66131403-66423903 GCF_021184085.1 Oncorhynchus gorbuscha
GCTCCCTGCCTGTGCCATTAAACCCCTTCAACTCATCCAGAACGCCGCAGCCCGTCTGGTGTTCAACCTTCCCAAGTTCTCTCACGTCACCCCGCTCCTCCGTTCTCTCCACTGGCTTCCAGTTGAAGCTCGCATCCGCTACAAGACCATGGTGCTTGCCTACGGAGCTGTGAGGGGAACGGCACCTCAGTACCTCCAGGCTCTGATCAGGCCCTACACCCAAACAAGGGCACTGCGTTCATCCACCTCTGGCCTGCTCGCCTCCCTACCACTGAGGAAGTACAGCTCCCGCTCAGCCCAGTCAAAACTGTTCGCTGCTCTGGCCCCCCAATGGTGGAACAAACTCCCTCACGACCCCAGGACAGCGGAGTCAATCACCACCTTCCGGAGACACCTGAAACCCCACCTCTTTAAGGAATACCTAGGATAGGATAAGTAATCCCTCTCACCCCCCCCTTTAAGATTTAGATGCACTATTGTAAAGTGACTGTTCCACTCGATGTCATAAGGTGAATGCACCAATTTGTAAGTCGCTCTGGATAAGAGCGTCTGCTAAATGACTTAAATGTAAATGTAAATGTAATTAGTCACATAAGCCGAATACAACAGGTAGACCTTACAGTGAAATGCTTACTTACGAGCCCCTAACCAACAAAGCAGTTTAAAAGAAACAAAAAAAATACGGATTAGGAATAAAAGTAACAAGTAATTAATGAGCAGCAGTAAAATAACAATAGCTAGACTATATACAGGGGGGTACCTGTCAATGTGTGGCAGAACCGGTTAGTTGAGGTAATATGTACATGTGGGTAGAGTTATTAAAGTGACTATGCATAGATGATAACAGAGAGTTGCAGCAGTGTAATAGAGGGGGGCGGGGGGAGGGGTAATGCAAATCATCTGGGAAGCCATTTGATTAGGTGTACAAGAGTCTTATGGGCTTGGTGCTCCGGTACCTCTTGCCGTGAAGTAGCTGAGAGAACAGTCTATGACTAGGGTGGCTGGAGTCTTTGACACTTATTAGGGCCTTCATCTGGCACCGTCTGGTATAGAGGTCTTGGATGGCAGGAAGCTTGGCCCCAGGGATGTACTGTGAAGATACTGGAGGAATCTGTATGTTGATAGTGTAGTCGTTCAGCCACGATTCCGTGACGCATTTGATATTACAGTTTTGAATGTCCCGTTGGTAGTTTAATCTTGCGCGTAGGTCATCTATTTTATTCTCCAATGATTGCACGTTTGCTAGTAGAATGGAAGGAAGTGGGGGTTTATTTGATCGCCTACGAATTCTCAGAAGGGAGCCCACCCTTTGGCCCCTTTTTCTCCACCACCTTTTATGGGAGAATTATGTACATATATGGAGGAACATAATACTATAACACAAGAGAGAGATACACTTATAGAGTGCATTTGCCATTCTGGTAAAATACATTGTCTATTGTATAGGAGAGGAGACCAGAGGAGGCCATAGATGTATAGTCTGCTGATCTTAGACAACCACATGAAGAGAAGGCGACGCATAGGTTCCTAGGACAGCTGGACATACCAAGGTCAGAGGGATATACAAAGGAGGGGTCAGCCAAATGACCAACTGATGGATTATAGACATAGCTCACATATTTTTAGGACACGTCTGCCTCCTTCGAAAGTGGCCACCCTTTGCCTTGACAGCTTTGCACACTATTGGCATTCTCTCAACCACCTGGAATGCTTTTTTTGGAATGCTTTTCCAGCAGTCTTGAAGGAGTTCCCGCATTTGTTGACTGCTTTTCCTTCCTTCTGCAGTCCAATTCATCACAAACCATCTCAATTGGGGTGAGGTCGGGTAATTGTGGAGGCCAGTTCATCTGATGCAGCCAGGAGGTTTGTTAGGTCATTGTCCTGTTGAAAAACAAATGATAGTTCCACTAAGCCCAAACCAGATGGGATGGCATATCGCTACAGAATGCTGTGATAGCCATGTTGGTTAAGTGTGCTTTGAATTCTAAATAAATCACAGACAGTGTCAGCAGCAAAGCACCCCCACACCATCACACCTCCTCCTCCATGGTTCACGGTGAGAACCATGCAAGCAGATATCATCTGTTCACCTACTCTGCGTCTCACAAAGACACTGAGGTTGCAACTAAAAATCTCACATTTGGACTCATCAGACCAAAGGACAGATTTCCACCAGTCCAATGTCCATTGCTTGTGTTTCTTGGCCCAGCAAGTCTCTTCTTATTATTGGTGTCCTTTAGTAGTGGTTTCTTTGCAGCAATTCGACCATGAAGCCTGATTTCACTGTCTCCTCTGAACAGTTGATGATGAGATGTGTCACTTGAACTCTGATGCATTTATTTAGGCTGCTGGAAACTAATAAACGTATCCTCTGCAGCAGAAGTAACTCTGGGTTTTCCTTTCTTATGGCGGTCCCCATGAGAGCCAGTTTCATCATAGTGCTTGATGGTTTTTGCGACTGCACTTGAAGAAACTTTTTAACGTTCTCTACATTTTCCTTGACTGCTTGACTTTCATATCTTAAAGTAATGATGGGCTGTCATTTCTCTTTGCTTATTTGAGCTGTTCTTGCCATTGTATGGGCATGGTCTTTTACCAAATAGAGCCATCTTCTGCATATCACCCCTACCTTGACACAACACAACTGATTGGCTCAAATGTATTAAATTTACTTTTAACAAGGCACACCTGTTAATTGAAATGCATTCCAGGCAAGTACCTCGTGAAGCTGGTTGAGAGAATGCCAATGGTGTGCAAAGCTGTCATCAAGGCAAATGGTGGCGACTTTGAAGAATCTTAAATATATTTTGATTTGTTGAACACCTTTTTTGGTTACTACATGATTCCATATGTTATTTCATAGTTTTGTTGTCTTCACAATTATTCTACAATGTTGAAAATAATAAAAAGAAAAACCTTTGAATGAGTAGGTGTGTCCAAACTTTTGACTGGTACTGTGTGTGTGTGTGTGTGTGTATATCTATACAGTGGGGCAAAAGAAGTATTTAGTCAGCCACCAATTGTGCAAGTTCTCCCACTTAAAAAGATGAGAGGCCTGTAATTTTCATCATAGGTACACTTCAACTATGACAGACAAAATTAGAAGAAACAAATCCAGAAAATCACATTGTAGGATTTTTATGAATTTATTTGCAAATGGTGGTGGAAAATAAGTATTTGGTCAATAACAAAAGTTTATCTCAATACTTTGTTATATACCCTTTGTTGGCAATGACCGAGGTCAAACGTTTTCTGTCAGTCTTCACAAGGTTTTCACACACTGTTGCTGGTATTTTGGCCCATTCCTCCATGCAGATCTCCTCTAGAGCAGTTATGTTTTGGGGCTGTTGCTGGGCAACACGGACTTTCAACTCCCTCCAAATATTTTCTATGGGGTTGAGATCTGGAGACTGGCTAGGTCACTCCAAGACCTTAAAATGCTTCTTACGAAGCCACTCCTTCGTTGCCCGGGCGGTGTGTTTGGGATCATTGTCATGTTGAAAGACCCAGCCTCGTTTCATCTTCAATGCCCTTGCTGATGGAAGGAGGTTTTCACTCAAAATCTCACGATACATGGCCCCATTCATTCTTTCCTTTACATGGATCAGTCGTCCTGGTCCCTTTGCAGAAAAACAGCCCCAAAGCATGATGTTTCCACCCCCATGCTTCACAGTAGATATGGTGTTCTTTGGATGCAACTCAGCATTCTTTGTCCTCCAAATACGACGAGTTGAGTCTTTACCAAAAATTTATTTTTTGATTTCATCTGACCATATGACATTCTCCCAATCTTCTTCTGGATCATCAAAATGCTCTCTAGCAGACGGGCCTGGACATGTACTGGCTTAAGCAGGGGGACACGTCTGGCACTGCAGGATTTGCGTCCTTGGCGGCGTAGTGTGTTACTGATGGTAGGCTTTGTTACTTTGGTCCCAGCTCTATGCAGGTCATTCACTAAATCCACCCATTTGGTTCTGGGATTTTTGCTCACCGTTCTTGTGATCATTTTGACCCCACAGGGTGAGATCTTGCGTGGAGCCCCAGATCGAGGGAGATTATCAGTGGTCTTGTATGTCTTCCATTTCCTAATAATTGCTCCCACAGTTGATTTCTTCAAACCAAGCTGCTTACCTATTGCAGATTCAGTCTTCCCAGCCTGGTGCAGATCTACAATTTTATTTCTGGTGTCCTTTGACAGCTCTTCGGTCTTGGCCATAGTGGAGTTTGGAGTGTGACTGTGAGGTTGTGGACAGGTGTCTTTTATACTGATAACAAGTTCAAACAGGTGCCATTAATACAGGTAACGAGTGGAGGACAGAGGAGCCTCTTAAAGAAGAAGTTACAGGTCTGTGAGAGCCAGAAATCTTGCTTGTTTGTAGGTGACCAAATACTTATTTTCCACCATCATTTGCAAATAAATTCATTAAAAATCCTACAATGTGATTTTCTGGATTTTTCTTCTACTCATTTTGTCTGTCGTAGTTAAAGTGTACCTATGATGAAAATTACAGGCCTCTCTCATCTTTTTAAGTGGGAGAACTTGTACATATATATATATGGTCCTTCTGTAGCTCAGTTGGTAGAGCATGGCGCTTGTAACGCCAGGGTAGTGGGTTCGATTCCCGGGACCACCCATACGTAGAATGTATGCACACATGACTGTAAGTCGCTTTGGATAAAAGCGTCTGCTAAATGGCATATATTATTATATATTATATATAGATTAGGGTTGAATACATTTATTTCTATTGACTGATATCCTTATATGAACTGTAACTTAAAATCTTTGAAATTGTTTCAGTTTGCATTTATATTTTTGTTCAGTCCATAACATCTTGGTAATCAGGATTTATAAACTGGGTGGTTCGAGCCCTGAATGCTGATTGGCTGACAGCTGTAGTATGTCAGACCACATATCACGGGTATGACATTTGTTTTGCTGCTCTAATTACATTGGCAACCAGTTTAATAGCAATAAGGCACCTTGTGGGTTTGTCGTATATGGCCAATATACCACAGCTAAAGGGCTGTATCCAGGCACTCCGTATTGCGTAGTGACTAAGAACAGCCCTTTGCCATGGTATATTGGCCATATACCACACCCCTTCGGGCCTTATTGCTTAAATACAGTACACCTGGTACATTTTTGCCTACCCGTCACAATAGCTTTTTTGTTAATTGGCCCTTGCTGATGTGGGTGCTGTTGGTGGGCAGTTTTGTGTCAGGTCTTTTGGCAACCACCTCCACTGTGGGGTTATCCATTTCCATGGTTAAGGCCATTATGAGTTATCCCTGATGCCATTGGCTACTCTAGCATTACCAACAAGTGCCCCTTTGATCCCATAAGGATATACGTAAGTCCTTTAATAGAAAGCTAGTAGACGGGATACACTTGTGTGAATATATTGAAGTTTCAAAAATGGAAGAGTTGAATTGATTGAACAGATTCTGTAAGTAGTGAGGTTATTTGTTTACAAGCAGAGACGAAAAATGTGTCTGCATACATAGGTTCAGTTTGCACCTAGAATAACTTGGCTTGGCAAAATAAGTGAATGTCTGCGATCGTCTGCGCGCAATTTTACATCTAAATAAGATTTTTTTTTGCATGAAAATGAGTCGTCTCTCGTTGAATGACAACAAACAATGAATTGAAGAATCCCGTCCATAGTTCCCACTCCTACTAGTAGTACTGTTGACCAATCACCGATGAATGGGCGTAAACTTTGGCTACTGAACTTTGACTTGCCTGAATAAAAAAATAATGTGCATGAAGAGCCAAAAGAAAACCCTGGTGAACACCAAAACATACAAAAACATCACAAAATTGTAATAATATATGCGCAAACTGTTTCAACTGGGAAGCATGCGACAGGCTTTACACTATTCGACTAAAATACCATACTCACGCCTTTGTTCCTCACTAGGGAACTACTATTATTCTGCGGGTGCCTCTCATCCTTTTGTCTGTGGTGGAAGTGCTTCTCTCAGGCCAGCTGTTTCATTACCTGCACCTCCTTCCTCCACATGTGCAGGAGACCCAGGAAGATGGCCTACCCTCCTGGCATTGACTAACTACCCTCACATGAATGAGGATTTATCTGACCTGAAGACTTGTAATAGCTCACAGAACTAGAGAGCTGAAGCCTATGTGTGGGTCTCTGGTGTGGGCTAATGCGGCCTTGCAGGGTGTGTATGATTGGTTTGTATCCAGGTCGGTCACAAAGTCCTGCCTTCACTTACAAACTACAATGCTAAACTTTTCACTGACACTGCTGATCAGAGGTGTATTCATTAGTCGGATTCCATTCATTTTAATTTGATGGTTTCCACTTGTTGCCATTCCAATCCGATAGTCCGAAGTGTTTGGCACAAGCTATACATCTACAAATGATCGATTCTTCCATGCTCTAAAGTGAAGTCCACATAGTTCCTTCTAACTTCTTGTCTCTTTTTTTTTAAAGAGAGACACGACTTGAAGCACCTTTGGCAGTGATTACAGCTTCAAGTCTTCTTGGGTATGACGCTACAAGCTTGGCTCACCTGTATTTGGGGAGTTTCTCCTATTCTTCTCTGCAGTTTGATGGGGAACGGAGCTCCGCAGCTATTTTCAGGTCTCTCCAGAGATGTTTGATCGGGATCAAGTCCGGGCCACTCAAGGACATTGAGACTTCTCCTGAAGCCACTCCTGTGTTTTTGCTGTGTGCTTAGGGTCGTTGTCCTGTTGGAAGGTGTTACTTTGCCCCCAGTCAGAGGTCCTGAGCAGGTTTCCATCAAGGCTCACTTTACTTTGTTCCATTCACCTTCCCAATCAATCCTTTCTAGTCTCCCAGCCTCTGAAGAACATCCCCACACCATGCTTCACCGTAAAGATGGTATTGGCCAGGTGATGAGCGGTGCCTGTCCCCCCCCCCCATGACATGACTCTTGGCTTTCAGGCCAAAGAGTTCAACCTTGGTTTCATCAGGCCAGAGAACCTTTTTTCATGGTCCGAGAGTCCTTTAGGAAAACTCCAACCTGGCTGTCATGTGCCTTTTACTGAGGAGTGGCTTTCGTCTGGTCACTCTACCATGAAGGCCTAATTGGTGGAGTGCTGCAGAGGTGGTTGTCCTTCTGGAAGGTTCTCCCATCTCCACAGAGGAACTCTGGAGCTCTGTCAGAATGACCATCGGGTTATTTTTCATCTCCCTGACCAAGGCCCTTCTCCCCCGACTGCTCAGTTTGGCCAGCTCTAGGTGTCTTGGTGGTTCCAAACTTTATTTAAGAATGATGGGAGGCCACTGTTTTTGGGGACCTTCTATGCTGCACATTTTTTGGTACCCTTCCCCCAGATCTGTGCCTCGACACAATCCAGTCTCGGAGCTCTACGGACAATTCCGTCGACTCCATGGCTTGGTTTTTGCTCTGATATGCACCGTCAACCGTGGGACCTTATATAGACAGGTGTGCCTTTCCAAATCATGTCCAATCAATTGAATTTACCACAGGTGGACTCCAATCAAGTTGTAGAAACATCAAGGATGATCAATCGAAACAGGATGCACCGGAGCTCAATTTCAAGTCTCATAGCAAAGGGTCTAAATACAAAAAACTATCAAATTCTGAAAATCAGTTCTGTCATGCGGTAGTGTGAGAAACTATTTAATTTTAGAATAAGGCTTTAATGTATCAAAGTGAACGGGCCTGAATACTTTCCAAACGCACTACTTTTGTATATATAGTGAATGTTAACTTAAACTTCTCTGCCATGTAAAATGAGCAACAGCCATGCTGGTAACTAGCAAACTACACCTGAAGATGTTTTTGAATTAACAACATGACATTAAATTATATTTCTGTAGATTAATAAGACAAGTAGAGTTTCATAGCATTGTTTTTATTAGTTTCTAAAAGTAGTCAAAGATTGTGCGGTCCTTCATATTTGTATGAAGTTTACAAGAACTCCAGAAAAAAAACAAACGTCCATTTTAATTTTGCAGAATAAAATCACATCCACACAACACTGAATGCGTCCATTTTTGCTTGGCCAACTTTACTAAAAATGTTGTGGCATTACCAAAATACCTTTGAACATCCCATTCCAAGTGAAAAATCTAGGAACGCAGTTTTCATTGAAATGTGGGAATGACATGGGTCCTAAACAGTCACTGGTACTAAACAATAACCTCTGAAAATACTCAACTACAATACTGTGCTGGAAGTCCATCACGATTGTTTTGTTTTATCACATACTGGAGGAGCAGCATTCTATATTGTTAATTTGGGTAATACAGAATGCATACATCTTTGAGAAGTGGACCTAATTGTCATGCTTCAACTACATTTCCAAACGCACATAACAGTGGGACTAAATACACGAGTGGATTAAATAAATTAAACCCAAAAGATATAAAAAGCATGATACTTTGTGCTAGGCCTGTAATATAGACTACAGAAAGGTTTGAGTAAGGAGAAGCAGGATAGGATAAAAATATTTTAAACAAAATGGGCCTAAGCATACAGAAAACAGTACTTACAAATCACTCCATTTGAATTTCAGTCCTTGAACAGAAACATTTATATGTTCTAGAAAAGACATTTAGCCCATTCCAATTTGAAGGAGCAGGATCTGTCATTAAAATGTATAGTCCTTCAGGGATATTCTTTGTAGCAGCCAGGAAAAACTGCTCTGAAAAATAAAACCGGTAGGATCGCTTTAAGGAGAGCTAGGAGCTCCTCACGGTGTCTTGGACTCCTCTTTTGGCCTGTTGGATAAACAGGGAAAATGACTTAGATTTTTTACAAACTTATTTAATGATGACTATTTGATACGACAAGTTTAAAATGGAGGTTTGAAATGTTTGCTCACCCCTTTGTGGAGGTGTCCATTTTCTCCTCATCTGGCACCTTTTCTTCTTTAACTTCTATAATAACAAAGCAACAACAAATAATCATCCTCACATGTTCAATGGGACCATGGTATGTCTGATATAGAACGAAGTAATGATTTTGATACCTTTCTTCTCATCAGCTTTCTTTTCGTCACCTGCTTTCTTCTCCTCACCCTCTTTGTCTTCCTCAGTCTTGGTCCTCTTGGCCTTCTTGAAGCTGGCTGCATTTCTGCGTCCGCCCCCTTGACCCTCAGCCTCGTCCTCAGAGTCGGAGAACTCCTCGTCACATGCTATCCTCTTATCGTGGGCACGGACTGCACAAAAGCAGAAGACAGGAGTATAAGCATCTCTGTATGTGTGACATTAACTCACACACCAACTGCATACACAGCGGGCAGATTACGTATGATACTCACCAAAAATATAAACATGTAAAGGTTTGGTCCCATGTTTCATGAGATGAAATATAAATCACATCGTCTATATGCACAAAAATCGCCTTTCACGGATTTCGTGCACAAATGTGTTTCTCCCTTCCCTGTTAGTGAGCATTTCTCCTTTGCCAAGATAATGCCACCACCTGACAGGTGTGGTATATCAACAACCTGATTAAACCGCATGATCATTACACTGGTGCACCTTGTGCTGGGGACAAGGCCCCACCAAAACACGCAATTGAGTCAACACAATGACACATGTCAAGTTGAGGGTGCATGCAATTGGTATGCTGACTGCAGGAATGTCCACATTTCTCTACTAAGCCGCCTCTAATGTAGTTTTAGAGAATTTGGTAGTACGTCCAACTGGCCTTACCACATGTAACCATGCCAGCCCAGGACCCCCCATTTGGCTTCATTACCAGACCTGTGTACGAGAGGTTTGCCGATGTCAGCATTGTGAAGTGTCCCATGGTGGCGGTGGGGTTATAGTATGGGCAGGCATAAGCTACAGACAAATACAAAACTGCTTTTTATCAATAGCAATTTGAATGCAGAGCTACGTTGACGAGATCCTGAGGCCCATTCATCACCTCATGTTTCAGCATGATAATACTCGGCCCCATGTCACAAGGATCTGTACACAATTCCTGGAAGCTGGAAATGTCATGTCACCCATTGAGCATGTTTGGGATGCTTTGGATCAACAGGTACAACAGCCTGTTCCATTCCTAACAATGTTCAGCAAATTCGCACAGCCATTGGAGGTGTGGGACATTTCGATAGTTGATCAGGCTGATTGTGGCCTATGTGAAGGAGATTTTTCACACCGCATGAGGCAAATGGTGGTCACACCAGATACGGACTGGTTCTGTGATCCACGCCTCTACCTTAAAATAATAAAAAAACAGGATCTGTGCTCAACAGATGCAAATCCGTATTCCCAGTCAAGTGAATTCCATAAATTTGAGCTGAATGCATTTATTTCAATTGAAGTATTTCCTTCTATGAACTGTAAAATCTTTGAAATTGTTGCATGCGTTCACATTTTTTATTTGGCGTATTTGCAAAGTAGGCAAAGAACTTACACACAAGATGTTTTTGCTATGAATCACATCTCAATACAAAACTTACTGGAGATGCGTTTGTTAGGGTCTTCCTCCTCCTCGTCTCCACTGTCCTCCTGCACAGCATCTTCTGGGATGGCCTGCATCTGAACACCCGGGGCATGGGGCAGCATGCGCAGGTTCTCAAACAGACGCTGCCTGAAGGGACACACATACAAGTGACATTAAACTAAATGATATCTCAACACAATTATAATAGTGCCAAAAATACACTCATGACACATCAAGGATCAAATGTATAACATAAGTGCAGCAATATGACCTTTTTGGTAAGTGAAATGACCTTATTAACATAAATAACTTCACAACCAAAAGTATGCAGACATCTCTTCAAATTAGTGGA
Organism: Oncorhynchus gorbuscha; assembly: GCF_021184085.1. NCBI lineage: Eukaryota > Metazoa > Chordata > Actinopteri > Salmoniformes > Salmonidae > Oncorhynchus > Oncorhynchus gorbuscha. The sequence goes on from NC_060182.1 coordinate 66,142,178, forward strand.
TTCTGCCATTTCAGCCACACCCGTTGCTGACGGGTGTATAAAATCAACACAGCCATGAAATCTCCATAGACAAACATTTGCAGAAGAATGGTCTTCCTGAAGAGCTTAGTGACATTCAACGTGGCACCATCATAGGATGCCACGTCCCCAACAAGTCAGTTTGTCAAATGTCTGCCCTGCTAGTGCTGCCCCGGGCAACTGTAAGTGCCGTTATTGTGAAGTGGAAATATCTTGGAACAACAGCTCAGTCACGAAGTGGTAGGCCACAAGCTCACAGAACCGGACCAGAGTCCTGAAGCATGTAAAAATCTGCCCTTATTTGCAACACTCACTACCAAGGTCCAAACCGCCTCTGGAAGCATCAGCACAAGAACAGTTAGTCGGGAGCTTCGTGAAATGGGTTTCTATGGCCGAGCAGCTGCCCACAAGCACGATGCCAAGCATCGTCTGGAGTGGTGGAAAGATCACTGCCATTGGACTCTGGAGCAGTGGAAACGTGTTCTCTAGAGTGATGAATCACACTTCATCTGGCAGTCCGAAGGACGAATCTGGGTTTGGCAGATTCCAGGAGAACGCAACCTGCCCCAATTCATAGTGCCAACTGTAAAGTTTGGTTGCGGAGGAATTAACGGTCTGGGCTAGGCTCCTTAGTTCCAGTCAAGGGAAATCTTAACGCTACAGCATACAATGACATTCTAGATGATTCTGTGCTTCCAATTTTGTGACAACAGTTTGAGAAAGGCCCTTTCCTGTTTCAGCATGACAATGCCCCTGTGCACAAAGCGAGGTCCACAAAGAAATGGTTTGTCGAGATTGGCCATGTAGTTTAGCTTATATAACGGTTATATCTATATAATCTATACTAAGAACCAAACTAGAGATGTTACTTCATGACAGGAAAAAATATTTTGATGATGTACAGTAGGACTAAAGGGCACAATAAAAGGTGTGGTCAAGGACTCACTTGATCTTCTCCAGGTAGTCGTTGGTGTTCTGGTTGGTCATGTTGGAGGGACTGATGTGCAGTTTGAAGTCCGGCCCAAAGTACTCAAAGTAATCATTGTATGGAAGCTCTGTGGAGAAACACCAATGTGTTATCAACACGGTGGGCAGTGGCATGTCTGCTTTAGCAGAACCTATCCTTAAAACACTCATGCTCCTCTGACCAGTCAAAAGCAACTGTCAAAGATAGTCACACTAGAAAGTAAAAAGTCCACAAATCAAATGGTGCAGCAGGAGAGCTCACCATTGGGTATGGCGCTGTCCAGGGCCACAGCTGTCTCATAGGTCCAGCAGCGGGCCACGTTCCGGATGGTGTAGCCTCCACCACCCAGCATCAGCAGGGGCAGGTTGAAGCTCTTCATGTACTCCACACACTTAGCATGGCCTTTGATGGTGAGGTTAAAGCAGCCAAGCCTGTCTCCTGAGAGGGAGTCAGCTCCACACTGAAGAACCACTGCACTAGGCTGGTACATCTCCATCACCTTAGCCATGATCTACACACAGATGTAAAATTACACGATATGGTTGGCTAAATGGAAACAGGGTCTATGAGTTACAGGGAGGAAAGATTAAACACTAAAGAAAAAAAATGTAAGACTTACAGGTTTGAATATGGCTTCGTAAGACTCGTCGTCTATACCATCTCTCAGAGGGTAATTCACAGCATAGTACTTGCCCTTCCCGGCGCCAATATCCTTGAGAAAAAAAGTCAGTCAACTACCAATGTTGACAGTTAATTGACCATTAAGATGAATGAGAAAATATATTTTACAGCAACAACCTGCGGAAGAGTTACAGGGAGAGGAGACCAACGTCAACCAATAAAGCACACAGGAAACTACAAGCAACAGGCCATGAAATTGGAATTCAAAGTATCCTTTGGATGCCATTTAATAAACAATGCCTGCCAATATTGGTAATATAATATTGCAATGCTTAAAAGACAGATCAATGCCAGTGGGCTGGACAGACCAGAATATTGCGACCATAACCATGAATACAAAAGGATCCAAAGAAACCCATTAGGATTGAAGTCAAGAGAAATTCAAACATTTAATCGTGAGCTTTTTCTAAATGATTTGGCTACTGTACCCTGGGAGCTGATTTATCTAGAGGATGAACTAAATCACACTACAGAATGGTTTTATTGATTTGCTCACTGAGGTAATGGACCATCATGCCCCTATAAGAAAGAGTATAGTTGGTGCTCATCCATCTCCATGGATTGATGGAAAGTCTTAACAGCCAAGTCAAAATTAGAAATTGAACAGAATTTTAGAACAGTAAGTAATTATGCAGTTAAATTGAATCGAAAGAGTTTACAACAATGCTTTTATTGATTGTAAAAATGCAAAAAAAAAAGTACGGAACACAGTTAAGGGCTTATCTAGTGTGGTTGACGGGAGAATAATAACAAAACCAGTTGATATTGCCAATCATTTTGCAGATTTTAAAAACTATTTTTTAACAAAGAATTTATTTACTGAGCAACAATGTAAACATAGCTTTTTTGGAAGAATGTATTGTCCAATGGATTGATGATCATTTTATGAGCAACAAGATCTGCTCTTTTAGTCTGCAAACAGTGTCAGTGGAGGAGGTATTAAACCTATTGAAGTCATTACCTGATGGTAAATCTACTGGTTATGGTCTTATGGACAATTTGCTTCGCTGTGTTGCTCCAAAGATTGCAGTTCCACTGAGACATTTAATTGGTCACTGGAAAAGGGGATGATTGCAAATGTATGGAAGCATGCGAAACTGTGTCCTATTCCGAAAGACAGCAAAGAACCCATTACTCCTGCCAATAGTCGACCAAATAGTCTACTCCCTACGCTCAGTAAGATATTGGAGGGTATTGTGAGTAGACAAATATGGGAGTACATGTAAAATAATTATCTGATTACAGCCAATCAGCATGGTTCTTTCAAAAACCATTCCACTACATTGGTTGACATGACTGACCAGTGGCTCAATGGGATGAATAATGGCAAGTTTGTGGGTGTACTATTTTTAGATTTCAGTGCAGCATTTGATTTAGTGGATCATGAAATAATTGACTAAATTAATGCATTATGGTTAAGGAGGTGGCATTGAATTGGGTACAGTCATATCTGACAGGAAACAGTCCACCTATATCAATTGTTCATTTTCTACCCCTCATGTTAAACTGTGGAATACCGCAGGGCAGCTGTCTTGGGCCACTTCTTTATTTAATATATACCAACGATCTTCCCTATGCCTTAGCTGAAACTCAAGCAACTATATTTGCAGATGACACTACAATGTATGCAGCAAGACAATCGGTTCAACAGGTACAGCAAGCTTTGGAGAATATCAGGGAGTGGGTTTGCCAGAACAAACTTGTTTTAAACACCAAGAAAACCAAAGTTATGCTGGTCTGTTCCACTAGGAAAAGGCCAAAACAGCATGGGATACAATTAAGTTTGGGAGGAGTACAAATTGAAGAAGTGTCAGAAACCAAACTATTGGGCATGCAGCTAGACAGCTGCTTATCATGGCCGTCTCAAATAACTAATGTAACAAAATTTATCAAAACAGCATGCAAAATCAGAAGGATAGCTAAATATTTACCAAGAAAAGTTCTTAAGCAAATAACACAGGCATTAATTGAGAGTCAGGTTAACTACTGTTCTGTGGTCTGGGGAAATGCATCATCAAGTGAAGTTAGGTGGCTGCAGAATGCACAGAACAAAGCAGCAAGGATTGTTTTACGGTAGAGATATGGTTCTTCTGTTGCGTCCATGCAATGTTCTTGGTTGGTCATCAATCGACAAGATAAATAGGAAAAAAACATGCTTATTTTATTTCATAACATACATAATTTAACAGCCAAGTTCTATTCACAACGGTATTCAGTTGGTAAGAGAGACATTCCGTAAATACTAGGAATAGATTGTCCACCATCTATGCATTATCCAGACAGAAAAGAGAATTAGGCAAAAGAACACTTCAATATAGAGCAATAAAGAAATTGAATAAATTACCTGCGCAAACCAGAAACCTTTCAATATATAAATTAACATTTTAAAACCATTTAAATATAATATAGAAATGTTGAGGGACTATAGTAGATGAAGAATCAATATTTTTTAGATTGAGTATTAATTGGGTCATTATGCTAGTATATTATGTGCTTGTAATAGTGTGTTATATGTGAAAATGTGTTCGTATTATAAGTTGTATTTTAATGTTTGAGGAATCTTGGAAGAGTACGGGGACTAAAAGCGATCCAAATCAAATCTCACCCTCAGGTCTCCGGTGCCGGGGAAGTACTCTCCATACTTGTGGAAGGACACAGTCATGACCCTGTCTGTGGTGTAAAACGCCTCCTCCACTCCATCTCCATGGTGGATATCAATGTCTATGTACAGTACTCTCTGGTGGTATCTGGGGGAGAAAAGATTCAGCAACAGAATGAATGATACTTCTAAATGTGGTGTACCTATGGGGTCCCAATGTGAAGTTACTATTTAATTCAGTAGTCGACAATATTTCTTATGTAAACTTGATCAAGTGCTGTAGGCCTGTTTGACTCACTTCAGTAACTCCAGAATGGCGAGCACAATGTCATTCACATAGCAGAAACCTGACGCCTCCGACTTCTTGGCATGATGGAGGCCTCCGGCCCAGTTAATGGCAATGTCTGTCTGCTGTTTGTTCAGCTTCACAGCTCCAGCTAAAAACACAGGACAAGAGAAGCCAGTCGGAGAATCAGAGCACTTGAAACTATAGCTATATTTTGTGTTTTGTCAATTACAGGAAGAGGACAAGTAAGCCAGAAAAATATTCCAACTATCCAGACAATTTGTCATCCAACACCCAATGTGCAAAACCGATGTCAAAGCTGACGTGCATACCTATATAATGAAGGTACATGGTGTAATGACGCCACGTAAAATTGAGCTACATGCGCAACATAGCATTCCTAAACTAGCCCAAAATGTCTGCTGTGTGGATCAAGCAGTCAACAAGTCAAGCAGTCATTTGAAAGAGTAACAAAATATCAGCGAGACGATTCAAAGGCAAAATCCATTAAACCCAAGATAATGGAATTCATTGCCCTTGACAATCAACCGTTCTGTGTCGTGTGTGATGTTGGCTTTCACAGACTGGTCAAGCAACGGTTAACACTACCAAGTGCGCTATTTTTCCGATGTTGCCCTACTGGAGTTACAGTAATAGCGTCACTGCTATGAGCTTCACGACATACATACGATGGAATGCCGTTTGGGTCTTTGCATGTCAAAAAGATACAGTAGCACTGTCAAAGCTGTACAAAAGTCTGCAAACAAGCAAACACCGGCCACGAACGATATGTTTACAAAACCGGGTAGGTAATAAAGAATCATTTGTTCGACCTCAACTTCTGAGATGGCTAGCTTTAGCTTGGAACCTAGCTAGCACCAATACAACCAGTTTGAAAACAATGACCAGTAGAAACTGCAGTCATTTTCATTATTCTTACCAATGACTTAGGAATCCTTAAGTATTGTTGTTGTTGGCTTATTGAAATTGAACTTCAGTTCATGAAAATAGCTAGCCAGCTACTTAACCCTGTTGCCCAAAGCTAACGTTATAAGCAGCCATCTAGCTTCATCTGGCTAGTGAGGCTCGACCGGACTATGTGTTGTGAAAATAGCCACAATAAGGATTTGCCACAATAGCGGAATTTGCAGTTTGCCTTAAAAAAAAAAATATGAGGCCTCCTGGGTGGCGCAGTGGTCTAAGGCACTTTGCAGTGCTAGCTGTGCCACCAGAGACTCTGGGTTCAACCCCAGGCTCTGTCGCAGCCAGCCGCGACCGGGAGGCCCATGGGGCGGCGCAAAATTGGCCTAGCGTCGTTCAGCTTAGGCCGGCAAGGATATCCTTGTCTCATCGCGCACTAGTGACTCCTGTGGCAGGCAGGGCACAGTGCATGCTGACCAGGTCGCTAGGTGTACAGAGTTTCCTTCGACACATTGTTAGTGAAGCGGATTTTTGTTTTGCTATGTTTTTGGGGAAGAACATTGTTTGCATCCAGGAGCTAGCTAGCTTTTGTTTTATGCCCAGCACGGTAGGTACACATCGATGAATCGTTTTGACATATGTAATACAAGTGATAGTGTAATAGCCATGTAAAAAAATTATGAATGCATAAAATTATCGTGACGTGCAGTCCAAATCAGGTCCTGATTGGCCAAATGCCATCTTTTGACACGCAAAGACCCAAGCTGGGTTACATAGGAATCCTGGATGAGAATGAAACAGCACAGCAAGTAAGTGAAAGAAATAGGTTTTGATTATATTTTACTGGTAATGAGGACATACGTAAATGCCAACAAAATATATTTTTAGTCAAAGTGTGGTGCGTGTGTAACATTTAACTTGGCAAGTCAGTTAAGAACAAATTCTTATTTACAATGACGGCCTACCCCGGGCGACGCTGGGCCAATTGTGCGCCACCCTATGGAACTCCCAATCACGGCCAGATGTGATACTGCCTGGATTCAAACCAGGGACTGTAGTGACGGTTCATGCACTGAGTTGCAGTGCCTTAGATTGCTGTGTCCATGTGTTAACTATTTAACTGTACGAGAATGCTTATAAGGCCTTAAGTTGTAAATACTGGTTATCGGTATCAGGTTTGTTTTGGCAAAGAAAATATTGGATATCGGTCAAAAATGTAATATCGGTGCATCACTAGTTCAACACGCTCCTTTCTTTAGCCACCAATGGATCAGTGTATCCATATGGCGGAGGCTGGTGATCTCGCATTAGTTTAATTGATACTTTTAAAAATGTTGCCTTTTAATTCACACTTTACTGATTAACCACGGGACAATGCTTTTGAGAAACAAACTTGGTTATTGAAATGAAACAGTTCCATGAAAACGTGCATATGAAAATCATAACTGGCACACAGATCAGTAGGATAAACTGGAAGCTTCCCGACTTGAAACCTGCCTCCAGCTCACTGTGTAAAGTGGTGGGTGACTTGGTGATATCCTGTTGGCTGCACTTGAATGGGAGGCCTGCTTCAATTACCAGGTGAGATTATTCTATTTTTTTTTAAATAGCCCTTTTAAATCATGCACCAAAACAGTTAACATGCGATTGCATTTATAATTGTGCAATTACTGAGTTTATAAAAAGCATGTGCAAGTCCAGCAGTAAGTGGCTGAGGAGCTGCATCAGAAAGGCTCTGTATGCTGTGTGCCTGTGATAGAGACAATAAAGACATGACAACAAACAAAAATACACCCGCCAATTTAATTCCACTTAAGTACCGTAATTGCTGGACTATTAAGCGCACCCGAATATAAACCGCACCCACTGAATTATTTTAAGAAAAGATGTATTTTGTACATAAGCCGCACATGTCTATAAGCCGCAGGTGCCTACCGGTACATTGAAACAAATTAACTTTCCACAGCCTTTAAACGAAACACAGCTTGTAACAAAAATTAAACAGTAGCCTACCAGTAAAGTCATTGGTCACCATCTTCCTCCTCCTGTGCACTGAAACCACTGAAGTCATCTCCTTCGGTGTCGGAGTTGAATAGCCTCATCCGACGTTGGATCGTTTTTATTGTCGCTCTCGTCACTTTCATCCGGAGGCAAATACCCCGCTGAGCTCATGCTGCCCCTTCAACACGCAGCAGTCCAGCCTTTCGAAACCCGTTGATGATAGTGGATTTTTTGACAATGCTCCACGCTGTCAGGACCCACTGGCAGACTTGACCATAAGTTGCTCTTCGCATGCGGCCCGTTTTAGTGAAGGATTTCTCCCCACTTGTCATCCAAGCCTCCCACTGAACACAGAGCGCCACCTTAAATGCACGATTTACACTGATGTCGAGTGGCTGCAAATACTTTGGGCCGTCTGCTTTTCTTCCCTCTGAAAGGTTTGTTGTTTGTGTTCTTTTTGCACTTAGTCAGTTCCTCACGCTGCTGTTTACAAAGTCTTATAATTGACTAATTAAGGCCAAGCTCCCATGCAGCAGCTCTATTTCCTTTTCCAACAGCCAGATCGATCGCCTTCAACTTGAAAGCTGCATCATATGCATTTCTCTGTGTCTTTGCCATGATGAGGGTGACAAAATTACTACCGTAATCAGAATGATGGAAAGTTTGAGCGCGCTCGATTTACGTCACATTATGTGACGGTGCTCAGTTATTTGGCGGCATGAATCTTGTGAAAGCAGGAAAAATCCATAAATTAGCCGTGTCATTGTATAAACCACAAGGTTCAAAGTGTGGGAATAAAGTAGCGGCTTATAGTCCGGAAATTACGGTATGCATATTATAGCCCAATAAGGAAATGGTCATATTCATTTCCATCAACGATTGAAAGCATTATTTTGCAATTGGATATTTTTTGGCCAGCAACAGTATTATATATTTTTTTTTAAAAGTCACAAAAAAAATTGGACCAAAAGCCAGTACTTGCGGCTAACAGAAACCGTGCTACACATGAACATGACAGATGAACTTACCAACAGAGCCTCCTGTTGAGAGCTGGCAGAACTCAAACAGGCCATCAAACACAGGGCAATCCTCTCCAACGTTAACTGTGTGGCAAGTACAGGAAACGTGTTAAAGCTTTACGAGATGTTTTCCCAAAGAAATGTGTGACTTTTCATGGGCTACATCTAAAATGTATACGTATATTGAGACATGACATCTCTGCCTCAAACTCACATCTCTGCATCTGTTTGCTGTACTCTGACATGTTGTCTGGCCGAATGGAACGCAGGAACTTGATGTAGTCGTCACTGTGGTACTTGGTCATCTCCTCGCCATTGGCTTTGTGAGGTCGCTGTACAGAGACATGGAGAAGACCAATTAATGACACCTTAAAAACCAGGCGCTACATTTTCAATTGGGAACTATTGCGCATGCAGGCTTTCTGCTGCGCTTACAAATCGTTTCAAGGTTTTCAACATACGTATATCTCCATCTTTCTGTAGAGACCATAGTTCAGCAAGAGGTTGTGTGTCATGCGGATACGGTGTGGCTTCATGGGGTGGCCCTGGCCATAGTAGTAATTCCCAACATCACCTTTGAATGAAGAGGAAAATAGTGAACATAAGCAGACATCCAATGAATGCATCATCCTAGCTTGTTGTTCAGTACAGCATAGTCTGGCTAACGTTGCAATAAAACTTTTGCGTTGATTAATAGTAACAATTCGGACCACGACATACGCACAGCCGCAGACAATGGACGGCCACTTACGTGCAAACAAGCTGGCCAATGCAACGGAACTGGGTGCATTTTTTTTATAGAGACTCGCTATGATGGTAGCAAGCTTAATACGCCCAGGAAGTGAAATAGGTTAACGTTAACTAATAGTAGCTAACGTTGCTAGCCATCTTCGTGGTTTGTGGATTCCAATGCTTGCATAGCTAGCTAATGGGTCCTGCCAATGTGTTCTCCCTTTGTCCAAGCTAGCAAGCTAATCGACGACGTGGACAAGTAACTTGACGTTACTACACATTGGATGATGATGTGGCATTAGTGAACATTTTCTGAACGATCAATTTAACCTGAAGATTTTGAAAATGCCTCGCTCTTGCACAAAGGGAATCTGCACGTTTGCACATCGGAGCTAGATAACGTTAGCTAATGTTAGCTGGCTAATCTAACCACAGATTGAACCATTTGCACCAGTCTAACAAAGCACATTGTACAATTAGTCAATGTGTAGGCAAATCAGTACTTACCATCATAATAGTAGCAAACTTTTTTCTTTGTTCCTTGAGAACTCAGCGCCATTTTACCTTATTTTACAGCACAGACTACAATTAGCGAAAAGCGGCAGCTGTACTTCGGAAAACGGATGGATACAATCGGATAATTTGTAGAACGTCACTTGAACCAATCAAGTAGTAGTTTACAATGTCGAGGGGCGTTGCAAACAGATCCCGCCACAATAAGCACTGTTTTGGATTCCAGGTTGGGAAACATTTTTACTTTTGCCATTTATTTGTTTACAGTCTTTTCTATGTTTTATATCACTTTTTATTGCATGATCATCATCGACATCTCATATGCATTTTGGGTAAGAAGATGTATCAATGGCACCATAGATACATGAACAGAGTAGGTCTTACATTTGTGGTTTTTGTAAGGGCATCATCATCCATGGATTTATAGTCTTCAAACGCATAGAAAAAAATATACAAATAGAAAAATCGAAACAGTACAAATCGAACAAAAACATGAAATGACAAAGTATATTTAAAAAAAATGCAAAGTATATAAAAGTACAGTGGTATCTTCCTTGAGCTTAAAAAAATGTCACACTATAAATGCTTTAATTACATCCCACAAATGTTTAGGTGTGTATTGAAAGTAGATCAGGTATGGTTCTCAGATAGACAGTATCAAAAGCATATATGCTGGGACCATATCTCTCTGTGTCTTAACAGTTGGAGTTAATGTCCTTAATGAACCTCTCCTCTCCATTCCCCATGTCTGTCTGTCTTATGGCTGTTCCTGGTACTGCCGCTCTGTGGCTGTGAAGAAGTCCTCCAGAACGCTTTTCAGGTACTCAAAGGTTGGCCGGTTCTCTGGGCTCTCCTTCCAGCACAAGTCCATGATGTTGTACAGACCCTCAGGGCAGTTCTCAGGTCGGGGCATCCGGTAGCCTTTCTCCAGGTTTTGGATCACCTCTGGGTTACTCATTCCTGACAGTGGGAAGAGACAAGAGATGTGGATGCAGCCTTGTTAATAATGTGGCCAATGTGTTGGGGTTTTGTGGGCAACACCTTTGTAGAGAGTATGTGCTGTTTGTGGATTATATAGGTGCTATGTGGAGAATGTGTGTATGTGAAGTCTACATGCATTGCATATGAAATAGACATGTATAATATTGGATTATTGTGGAGGTGCATCTGTGAAATACCTGGATATGGAATACGGCCATACGTCACTATCTCTGTCAAGAGGATCCCAAACGACCACACATCTGACTTGATGGAAAAGGTTCCATAGTTTATAGCTTCAGGTGCTGTCCATTTTATGGGGAATTTAGCACCTGATAAGGAAAAGTGAAATGGGTTTAATTTTGGGTTCATGTTCATTTCAAAAGCACCCAATGGATTCTACATGAACACTTGCTGGGGCTATAGTATATAGAGTGCATGGCTTTGCAGAAAGTGCTTAGAACATTCAAGCACATCCATTTTTTTCTAGTTTAAAGGAAAGTCATGCTACCCTCTCTGGCTGTGTACTCGTTGTCCTCAATGAGTCTTGCGAGTCCAAAGTCAGCGATCTTACAGATGAGCTCATCAGACACCAGGATGTTTGCTGCTCGCAGGTCCCGATGGATGTAGTTCTTCTCTTCAATGTAGGCCATTCCCTCAGCCACCTGCAGGAGGCAGTACATCATAAAGAATTAATCATACTTGTTTAAAAATATATATATATAATTTCACCTTTATTTAACCAGGTAGGCCAGTGGAGAACAAGTTCTCATTTACAACTGCGACCTGGACAAGATAAAGCAAAGCAGTGCGACACAAACAACAACACAGAGTTACACATGGAATAAGCAAACGTACAGTCAATAACACAATAGAAAAAAATAAAGTCTATATACAGTGTGTGGAAATGGCGTGAGGAGGTAAGGCAATAAATAGGCCATAGTAGCGAAGCAATTACAATTTAGTGATCACTGGAGTGATAGATGTGCAGATGATGATGTGCAAGTAGAAATACTGGTGTGCAAATAAGTAAATAAAAACAATATGGGGATGAGGTAGATAGATTGGATGGGCTATTTACATATGGGCTGTGTACAGCTGTATTAGTCGTATAGGGTACACATGGTATACACTGTCCAATGAAATGCTTACTTCCTTCTCGACAATGTTACAACAATAAGAAATAATTAAAGATAAGAATAGGAACATAAAGTAACTGGCTCAGTAGAATAGAATAAACATTTTTGGCACAAGTATAATACAGGAAGGCACAATTTATGAAGGATACATACTGTGTGTGTTCGTGTGTGTATAAGAGACAGACAGGGCAGCGGTAGATTCCTGTGACAAGGAGGTTCCCACTTCCCCAGGTCAGATCTCTGTTTCTCACCTCAATGCTCCACCCAGTTTTCACCGGCAGGTTATGAACCCCTAACAACCAGCTCTCTTTCCGGCCCACCCTAATGCCCCAGCTGTGCTATCTACATCGCTTTTGTGTGTGTCAATGTGCGTATGTGTGTGTGTGTGTGTTTAGGCAGACATTAGTGCATATTTCAGATGTAAGAATCTCACAGATATGTGTCATGTGGCCCCGAATCCCTTGGCAGAAAACCGAGAAGTGCGCATGTGATATGAACTTCATATCATCATTACGCATCACTCTGGAAGTAAAACAAATCTCAAATTTTCACTCATTAGCTCTAGGGGTCAATGTTGTTTCAGTGTTCTTACTATCTACATGCTTACCACAATGTATGGTGCTGTCATTCAGTGTTCTAGCCATTACTCAGGAACATACTTTTGCCGTAATACGTTAACAGTGCATCCATAGAGTCGGCTGTTCCTTTGCCACAGGCGGCTTTGACAGCTTTGTTAGTTGAAATCCCTGTAACCCCATTACACATCCATGTGGTTCAATGTCTCATTACTAAATGAGAGTTATATAATTTAACCACAATATTACGTTAGTGGAGCCCAATTAGATAAGATGTTGGTGTAATTAGATGTTAGATGTTCTCCCATCTTTGGCCCGATATTTGGCCCCATCTTTGGCCGTAAACTACTTCTAAGTAAGTTGTTCTTCTAGAACGAGAGGCTCAAACAGCAATACAACTGCTTTCTTGATCTTATGAAGCTTGGTGCGAGTGTGATTTAGAGTAGGCCATAGGTTTGTTTTATTATGGAATATGCATTATGTCTCTCAGGTATCGGGATATCTGTCACTTTGATTTGTGTTACACCTATAGCATTGCACTGTGATAGGGGTGAGCACCTCAGTGGTGTTGATTTGTGACAAGGTGTATAGACTTATGGTTGTTAGTAAACCTCAAACAGTGGTCTCCATTGTTACCGGGAGATTATAGTTAGGCTCATAATAGCAAGAGCTGTTTCCTGTAGACGAGGGCCATACAGAGAATAGAAACTGAAAGAGCGAATGGAGGGGAAAGAGTGAGAGAGAATTTTGGAGACAGACACTCGTTAAAAGTGTAGAGAGCTATTGGGATTGATGTAAAGAGCAGGGAACTTGCCTGAGAGGCCATATCTATGAGGGTGCTGATGGGTATGTTGGATCCCTCAGACGACTTGAGAAAATCTACCAGAGCGCCTGTAACAAAATGTGATCAGGTTAATAAAATGACATATGTTTTGAGCGGCATTACATCAGATCTCCTTTGTTTCATTATAAACAGATGTTACCAGTCACCAGCAGTTAATGCAATATTGTTGGAGGTGGAATCATTTTAAGATACAAATACTTTTAAGTCGGAAAACTCTATGTTCAGTGAAAGGTCTTGTGAGAAAGATTAATGACACTGCCATTAAAACGACATTTAGACATGTCTCAGACATAAATAGCTGGCCTTAGACCCAGAATAGATGTTTAAATGAGGAAAATAACATTCTCAGGAAGTGCGTTCACCTTCAGTCAACGTGATGCATGGCCACTATTCGACAGGCCATGGCTCCTCCGTCTCTACATTGTGTTGGATTAAAACCGAACAATACCTCAGCCAGCCAAGGCAAGCAGCAGGAAATGCGTTAAGAAAAGAAGATGGACTCTTCCAGGAAAGAAGGGCAACAGGCTCCTGTGCTTTAGTAAAGAAGGACTCCTTTGATGCCTGTGCGCCAAAGGAACGGTATAAGCCAAGGTTGCGAGGAATGTTAAGCATGCCACACCTGTTATTTTCCAGTTGTATTGTCTTCAATGATAAAAAAACGAGGGACAAATTGAGAGGATGGGAACATCAAGCCTTCCTTTCTAGTGACAACAGAGGCAACAATTGTGTCTGTGCATGTGAATCACAAACAAAGAAACAGTTCATGTTAAGGCACTGTTGGTGCTCTACAGGCCTCTCATAGAGGACAATACAAAGGCTCTCCATTCACTGGCTCAGAGCACTTACATACTGAAGCTGTTGTTGCACCAGTGACAGAGCCTTTTCAATGTGCTTTGTTACTGTCCCTCCTAATGTCAGGTCTTGAAAAAGGCAACAACAACCTTTGATGGGAACGTGGGGTCACATTAAAAAACATGCAGGTGACATAGTAACTGTAGTCAGAGATTATGACGAAGGCTTTTGGAGAGAGCATACTGGTATCAAAATAAGTTGTTGTTTTAAGCAGGGGCGTAGGCACGGGTGGGACCAGGCCCACCCACTGGGGAGCTAGGCCCAAACACCATCAGATATAATTCATAGCAAGCAGTGCACTGGTTTAGTTAGATTTGATAAAAAAATATAACAGAACCAATGATGTATATAAACCCTGGATTGCTGCATTGTTTCACGTCAGATGGCGTCACTCATCTACAACGCTCGTCCCTAAACCAATCTTTATTGTTGGACATGGAACTCATTTTCACATTTGAATATTGAACATTCTAAAAATTAAAACAGTTCCTAATTCCTAATCACTGTGCTCTCGTATGACTCTCCATCGAATAGGAATAATAACTAGCTAGTTAAATTATTACAAATGTTGTGACAGTGATTTAATAGTTTGCAATTGTGATAAAATAAAAATTAAACTGGTGGCTTTTGCCTGCACAAATTCTGTGCAAGGAAGTTGGTCGTCTGTGCAGTGACTTGATCAGCTGTGTAGCTAACTGTTGTAGCTAGCTAGCTTACTTTCTTCCCGCACATACAAAACTTGCTTAGCCTGTTTAAAATGCCCTGAAGTTGTAGAAATGTAGCCCCACAATTAAGAGGAACTGAATGTTATCAGAAATCAGTCTGTAGATAGATCAGCATGTTTCTCCACGATCTTATCATTGGGTCTGCTGTACACAGCAGCTGACTTGGGAGGCTACTGCAATGACGTGGCAAGAACAGTTGCTTCATGAAAACTCATAATAATGTAAGCATTAGCACTACTAGCTACAGTAGCTTGCAAGCTAGCTTTTGTTGGAAGAAAAACATTGTATGTGGAGCACGAAGTAGGTAGCTGGTAGGTTAGCAGCATCGTTTCAGTCAAAGATGATTTCAGTGACTGGTTCAGCAAGCTAGCAAACTAACGTTAATGTTGGACAAATTTATAATAGCTTTCATGCCCATAGTCAAACTTCAGAAATACTGCTCATTGAAGCAAAATAATCCTCAGCTAGATTTAAAATGGGGCGACTAAGACTTCCTCACCAACAAAACATAAACATTATTGACATATTTATTGTTTTAGCTTAGATTAATTCAGACCATTTTGAGGCAGAAATTATGTTCACAGCAGACGATGTCACCTAGGTAATATTTTCTAATGTTATGGCAGCCTATTGTAGCTGTAATACTTTTGATCTATCCCATTATCCTTTGCAAGATATGCGACAGAACAGTGCGTGCAGAATCGACGCGCTATCTGATGGAAGACAATGTGGATTGCTGATGCTATGTTTTGGCCATTGAGAGGCTTTGAAGCCACCGGCCATATTGGCACTCCCCAGTACAAGCAGTCCTCCATAGGAATGAATGGAATTCTAGTTTTTAGTAGTTTTTGTCTAAAATTTAATACCCAAATCTAACTGAAGGCCCTGAAGCAAGGCTATGCATATTCTTGGTACCGTTTGAAGGAAACACTTTGAAGTTTGTGGAAATGTTAAAGGAATGTAGGAGAATATAACACAATAGATCTGGTAAACGATAATACAAAGAAAAACGAACCATTCTTTTGTCATTTTTTTGTACCATCATCTTTGAAATGCAAGAGAAAGTCCATAATGTATTATTCCAGCCCAGGTGCAATTTAGATTTTGACCATTAGATGACAGCAGTGTATGTGAAAAGTTTTAGACTGATCCAGTGAACCATTGCATTTCTGTTCAAAATATTGTATCAAGACTGCCCAAATGTGCCTAATAAAAAAACTTTTAAAAACTTTTCATGATCAAAATTGTGCACTCTCCTCAAACAATAGCATGGTATTCTTTCACTGTAATAGCTACTGTAAATTTGACAATGCAGTTAGATTAACAAGAATTTAAGCTTTCTGCCAATATCAGATATGTCTACGTCCGGGGAGATTTTCTTGTGTTAATCGCATTAGCCTACATTAACTCAACCGTCCCGTGGACGGGACACCGACTCCGAAGAAGTGCATTAAGGTGTCTGTAATAGAATACATTTGTCAAACAAATGTAGACGTTAATAAATGCATTTCTATAGCTTCCCAAATATATTTTACAATAGTGGGCGAATGCCAAGATGGAGGCACGGTGGCTTCGACACAGTGCCCTATATCAGTCATCTCGTCTTTATATAAATTATTGAACAGAACCAATGACCTCTAATGACATTCACTATCATGGAATGGGTTGCCAAAAATAACTAATTTAAAGCCACACCCCCAATAAGCCACAAATGTGACCGCATTGAGGATATGTCACTGTGCTTCTATAGCTACAGTGCCTTGCGAAAGTATTCGGCCCCCTTGAACTTTGCGACCTTTTGCCCCATTTCAGGCTTCAAACATAAAGATATAAAACTGTATTTTTTTGTGAAGAATCAACAAGTGGGACACAATCATGAAGTGGAACGACATTTATTGGATATTTCAAACTTTTTTAACAAATCGAAAACTGAAAAATTGGGCGTGCAAAATTATTCAGCCCCCTTAAGTTAATACAGTGTAGTGCCACCTTTTGCTGCGATTACAGCTGTAAGTCGCTTGGGGTATGTCTCTATCTGTTTTGCACATCGAGAGACTGAATTTTTTTCCCATTCCTCCTTGCAAAACAGCTCGAGCTCAGTGAGGTTGGATGGAGAGCATTTGTGAACAGCAGTTTTCAGTTCTTTCCACAGATAATAATAATAATAATAATATATGCCATTTAGCAGACGCTTTTATCCAAAGCGACTTACAGTCATGTGTGCATACATTCTACGTATGGGTGGTCCTGGGGATCAAACCCACTACCCTGGCGTTACAAGCACCATGCTCTACCAACTGAGCTACAGAAGGACTGGATTCAGGTCTGGACTTTGACTTGGCCATTCTAACACCTGGATATGTTTATTTTTGAACCATTCCATTGTAGATTTTGCTTTATGTTTTGGAACCTTGTCTTGTTGGAAGACAAATCTCCGTCCCATTCTCAGGTCTTTTGCAGACTCCATCAGGTTTTCTTCCAGAATGGTCCTGTATTTGGCTCCATCCATCTTCCCATCAATTTTAACCATCTTCCCTGTCCCTGCTGAAGAAAAGCAGGCCCAAACCATGATACTGCCGCCACCATGTTTGACAGTGGGGATGGTGTGTCCAGGGTGATGAGCTGTGTTGCTTTTACGCCAAACATAACGTTTTGCATTGTTGCCAAAAAGTTCAATTTTGGTTTCATCTGACCAGAGCACCTTCTTCCACATGTTTGGTGTGTCTCCCAGGTGGCTTGTGGCAAACTTTAAACGACACTTTTTATGGATATCTTTAAGAAATGGCTTTCTTCTTGCCACTCTTCCATAAAGGCCAGATTTGTGCAATATACGACTGATTGTTGTCCTATGGACAGAGTCTCCCACCTCAGCTGTAGATCTCTGCAGTTCATCCAGAGTGATCATGGGCCTCTTGGCTGCATCTCTGATCAGTCTTCTCCTTGTATGAGCTGAAAGTTTAGAGGGACGGCCAGGTCTTGGTAGATTTGCAGTGGTCTGATACTCCTTCCATTTCAATATTATCGCTTGCACAGTGCTCCTTGGGATGTTTAAAGCTTGGGAAATCTTTTTGTATCCAAATCCGGCTTTAAACTTCTTCACAACAGTATCTCGGACCTGCCTGGTGTGTTCCTTGTTCTTCATGATGCTCTCTGCGCTTTTAACGGACCTCTGAGACTATCACAGTGCAGGTGCATTTATACGGAGACTTGATTACACACAGGTGGATTGTATTTATCTTCATTAGTCATTTAGGTCAACATTGGATCATTCAGAGATCCTCACTGAACTTCTGGAGAGAGTTTGCTGCACTGAAAGTAAAGGGGCTGAATAATTTTGCACGCCCAATTTTTTGATTTGTTAAAAAAGTTTGAAATATCCAATAAATGTCGTTCCACTTCATGATTGTGTCCCACTTGTTGTTGATTCTTCACAAAAAAATACAGTTTTATATCTTTATGTTTGAAGCCTGAAATGTGGCAAAAGGCCGCAAAGTTCAAGGGGGCCGAATACTTTCGCAAGGCACTGTATATGCTAGTTAAATAAAGGTCAAATAAAAAATATGCACCATGCCACTGCTTATTTTATTTCTTCATTTAGCAAAGAAGACAGCTCACAATCCAGTGCCTTTGTCAGTAAACACACCTATATGTTAGCTTTAATTAGCTTAGATTGTCTTTCAGCCTCATGGCAAAATGTGTAGAATAGAATTATATGAGCTATAAAACTGCACATTTTCCTCTCTGCCCCAAGGCAGAATGTGTAAAATTTCAGGAAGTTAGTTGCCCATCAACATTTTTGCAAGCTCCCACCAACAAATTTCTAGCTACGCCACTGGTATTTGGGGCGGCAGGGTAGCCTAGTGGTTAGAGCGTTGGACTAGTAACCGCAAGGTTGCAATTTCAAACCCCGAGCTGACACGGAACAAATCTGTCATTCTGCCCCTGAACAGGCAGTTAACCCACTGTTCCCAGACCGTCATTGAAAATAATAATTTGTTCTTAACTGACTTGCCTGGTTAAATAAAGGTAAAATAAAAATAAAAAAAGACTTGTGTTTTCAATGTCAGCTAGTCTGTGTACAGGGCAGTGCACCTATAACCATGGTGCCATTTTATTGGTCTGGCTTTTCTTTGCTACCCTTTTACAGACAGCCTCTCTCGTTCTTGTGTGAAGAGAGAAAGAGAGTAGTCACTGGACAGTGGCTGAATAGCCTAGTCTGACTGGGGGAATAGGAGGGGGCTGTGTTGCGGTCTGTCTGTCTGTGCTGACACTGGAATGGAGCCACGTGCCCATGGGGGTGGACACAGGTCCCATCACTGAACAATGAGACAGTGAATCACCACTCCCCTATTTGACGTCTCTCTTTTCCAGTCAGAACGGACTTCCCTTTGGTGTGTTGACATTAGAGGCACCGGCTAGTACGGGAAACGAGAGTTCAAGTTCACGTTTGCTGATTTGATTATTTAAGTTGAGGAAAGTGCAGCAGGGTCACCAAAATAGGCTGAAAATAGCCTCTAAGAAGATCTGAAGTAGGAGATGTATGGGAAAACAAGGTTAAATTTGTACTGCGTTTCTGCAGAATGAGCATTTCAGTAAATAACCGTTAAGCCAGAACTAGGAGTGTTCATCTTATAATTGAATAAGAAAACATTACATTTTAATCTTGCATCTATAATAAAAATGATTTTTTGGACCATTTAACATTGTCACTGGACTGCAGTATGCCTGGGAAACGGCTCTGACTCATGAAACGCATTCTGGTAAACACCCAAGCCACTCTTTTGTTATTCTCACTCTTATCAACATGCAAACCCAATAACAGTTTAACATGTTTGATCACGAAAGCCGATGACGACATCCTGGCTGAAAACACTCTTTCGTCTGCTCCAGGTGTTTCTCTAGAATCTCCCTTGATGACTCTGTTTTAGCTGTTCACTCTTTCAGCACCGGGATTGAGAGTCATCTATGTTGACAGGCACAGACATAGGCATAGGCTTGCCGAGCAGCTGTCATGGAATAGAGTACAGTAGAAGAGAAGAACAACTGAATAGAATAGGATCAGGGTTATTGACCTTTTGTATAAGGAGTTGGTCTTACCCTGAAAGACGAGCATTGACCATTAGCCTAAAAACAATGTAATCCTAGACAGTGACACCCACCGTTCTCCATGAACTCTGTGATGATGTAGATGGGCTCCTGGGTAACCACGGCGAAGAGGCGGACCAGGCGCGGGTGCTGCAGCTCCTTCATCAGGTTGGCCTCGGCCAGGAAGGCAGCCATGGACATGGTGCCCACCTTCAGGTTCTTAATGGCAACCCGCCTATGGTTGTTGTACAGACCTGCATCATGGAGGAAGGTCATTGGTGATACAGTAAATATACAGTTTACTGCAGTAATATCACAGTGATTTTACTCAGTTGTGTAGCATACAATGTGTAAAATGGAGTGATTTGAGGACACTCAAGTTTGCAATAGGTCACAATTTGCCAAGTTATAGCATATGCTGTAATGGTGAGAATGAACTTTATTTGTTATTGAAAGCATTCTTCCCTACTTTTATCTATAACTGAAATAATTTTGAGAAAGGGAATGGTGGTTTGTTTTTTCCAATCTGACATGCATGGATACTTTTTGTTGTTGTCAAACAACAATCACCCCTATGATGTTGGTGTATTCATTCGCTGAGAGAAACAAATACTGTATGTTGCCAAGACCGCATGAAGGAGTGATTTGGAAAATAAAAAAGTCCCACAGCAGGATAGTTTTGAATGTCGCTTTGTGTTCACACACATGGAGCTGGACAATAGGGAAATCTCCCCCTCCACTGGAAAACTAGTGTGAAGTGATCAGATTACATCAGCAGATATTATCACAATCAAAACACTGGAGTTTATTTTTTAATGGTTGATTTTAGGGTCACAGTGGGAGGTGATAGCAAATATTGTAATATGAACTAATATAGAGAGAGCCTCTGGTGTGGCTAGAACTTCAGCCCAGCAGGCTCACTGGCTCTCTTGCGTAATGCAGCTAATACCTGACATCAATCCCAAACGGGCCCTACCAGCTCAAACAAGCACTGCAGTGATGGCAGTATTTAGGAAATTACACACAATGCAGAACTAAAGCCTAAACTAAAGCTGTTCTGGCAGACATAGAGAGAGACAGGACCAATTGAGCAACTGGTTGCTTTATATCAGGTGCATCTATGCAAACCAACACACGCATTGGTAATCTGAAAATATCAACCACTGTGGTTGTGCATTGCCTTTAGAATGTATTCACACATTTTGTTGTATTACAGCCTGACTTTAAATATATATTTTTTTATCTCACCCATCTACACACAATACCCCATAGCGACAAAGTGAAAACATGTTTTTAGACATTTTTGCACATGTATTGAAATTGTCAACAAGACAATAACCTAAATAAAACACAATGCCAAATCTTCACTGGAGTTGCTTACCAAGACGACATTGAATGTTCCTGAATGGGCTAGTTACATTTTTGGATTTAAATTGGCTTGAAAATCTACGGCAAGACATGAAAATGGCTGTCTAGCCATGATCTACAATCAAGTTGACAGCGCTTGAAGATTATTTTTTAAAGAATAGAGGGAAAATATTGTACAATCCAGGTGTGGAAAGCTCTTAGAGATATACCCCGAAATTCTCACAGGTGTAATCACCATTAAAAGTGTTTCTACAAAGTATTGACTCAGGTGTGTGAATACTTATGTAAATTATATAGTGCTGTATTTAATTTTCAAATAAATTAGCAAACATTTCTGAAAAATGTTTTCATTTGTGGGTATTGTGTGTAGATGGGTGAGAAAACAAATCTATTTAATTAATTTGGAATTCAGGCTGTAACACAACTCAATGTTGAATAAGTCAAGGGGTATGAATACTTTCTGAAGGTGCTCACCCATCCAGACTTCTCCAAACTGCCCGGCCCCGAGCCTACGCTCCATCTTGAGGGACTCTCGGGGGATCTCCCATTCGTCCTGCCACCAGGGTTTCTGGGGCATGCGGGACTGGCATGGCTTCATCAGCCGGGTGCACAGACCGTCCGCCTCACCTGCAGACACATACAACACAGGCAGGGTTAAAGGTTGAATAACATCAAGTTATACAGTTCACATTTTTGAGAAAGACTGTGCTAAGGTGTATGTGCACTATGGATGGTATGATAATGTGGATGGTATGATAATGGTATTTGGTACCAAGGCTTTCCGTATTGTTTGGCTGATGTATTGTGGTCTGACTGGAGTCATAGCTCCAGGAGTTCAGACAGGATGTGAGTCATAGCACGTACGTGAGTGATGCTGGACCAGCTCTTTCAGGGAGTTGAAGGATATCTTTGCGGTGATGTAGAAACCACCAGTATCCAAGTTCCGGATTCTGTAGTGCTTAACTGTGTCTCCAGTGTCGGGATCCAAGTCCCTGACAGATAAGGAGAAGGAGCCTTGGGCTGTCTCACTCTCTCTGACCATGAAGGAGCCCTGTGTATTCCCCGGAGCTAGCAGGAGCCTCATGGCATCGTTTCTGGAGAGGTTCTTGAAAAACCATCTGAAGCACAAAAACACGCATAGAGCTTCAAACATAACCACATCCCTTTCCCTTGAACGTGGTTGAGTATGGGGAGATGGTTTTGGTTGAGTGACACGATGTTGGGTAATGTATGTGTGTGCTTCCTGCACGAGTTAAAGTGAAATTAAATGCAGTTATTTGAGTTTGAATTGAATTCAACTGTATTTACTTACGTCTCCATCTCCATTGAGTTCAGGGGGGCAACAAAGTTGTATGGGATGAAGCCCTTCTGGCCTGTGATGAGAGACTCTGCCATGAACCACTCCGGGTCATCCCTGGACAGCAGACATAACAGCAACACTTACTCACTATCTCATACTTTTCAAGCACTGGCAATGTGTCATACTCCATCAAACAACTACACACTTTTGCACAACTACACAAATATATCACATCCTCTAAAAAGTAAATTGCATCACACAACCATCCCATCCCTATTCTTACTTATTGAGGATCTTCAGCTTGTCTCCCTTCTCAAAGCCCAGGTCATCATTGTGGTTTGGTTCATAGCTGTATATGGCAATCACCAGGCTATCTGTACAACCATAACCAGCATGGGTGAGGAAAACATAAACAATAATGATTACATTTGATCCACCAGCAGAAGGCACATAATTACCCACATATTCATGTATAAGAACATACCTGGTAGAGGGGAAGAGGGAGGCGTGAGATGAGAGGGGTAGGGGATCAGTTGATCTGTGTACTGATGAGACCAAAGCAGAGTCAGTAAAATAACCTGGGTTTCCACTCCTGAATTCAACGATTGTCATTCAGAGTACAAACTATAGAAGTTCAAGATGTTACTTGCATGAAAACAGTAAATAGAAAAGTCTGTGGGTTTACACTGTCATGATAGGAAATTTGACTTGAGGTAAAAACCATACATTCCTTAAAGTGAGGAACGATATTAAGAGAAGACACCCTAGGTTTTACTTCATGTTTACTTTGTGCTGACACACTGGCCAACAACAACATAGCATTCACATGTGCTATTCTCTACTTCAAATCTACTAGTATATCTCCTGTAATTCAGAGGGAGGAAGTGAAACAGAACATTTAGTGAATGGTTACAGTCCCAATTAATTGCACACACAAAAGCCAACTTCCCCCAAATTAGGTAAATTGCCAATTCCCATTGCTAGCTACCCAGAATCATTGAGAGAGTTTGATTAAGTACAGCGGGCTATGGCCTGGGATGTGAACATACAAAAGAGGTGAGGGAGGAGTGCCCTTCTCAAATCTAACAGTAATCTGCACCGCTCGGTCATGTTGTCAACAAGGCAGCATCGTTCAGAAACATACAACATCTCGTTTCCATAAAATAAATGTTCAAATTCTCAAAATAGTTTTCATTGGGTCGACAGATAAAGCCTTTTTTAAAAACAAAATCAATCACTTCTGTATGTGAAAACACAGACTCCTACTTGTTACTCCACATGCTTAACCTACATGACATTTGTTTTTAAGCCGACATCGCGCACAAACAAAACGGGGCACCTAGCTCACGCCATAGAGGCAGTTTGGTTCCAGTAGGGCTGGGAATTGCCAGGGACCTCAGAATACGATATTAACATGATACTTTGGATTTTCATTTTCCAAACATATTGCTCACTACAGTGCCTTCAGAAAGTATTCACACCCCTTGACTTTTTCCACATTTTGTTGTGATACAGCCTGAATTTAAAATGGATTAAATTGAGATTTTGTGTCACTGATCAACACACGATATCTCACAATGTCAAAGTGGAATTATGTTTTTAGAAATTTGTACAAATGAATTTAAAACGGAAAAGCTGAAATGTCTTGAGTCAATAAGTATTCAACCTCTTTGTTATGGCAAACCTAAATAAGTTCAGGAGTAAACATTTGCTTAACAAGTCACATAATAAGTTGCATGGACTTACTCTGTGTGCAATAATGTTTTACATTATTTTTTAATGACTACCTTATATCTGTACCCCATGCATTTTCTGTCAGTCTTGCAGTGCATTTCAAACACAGATTCAACCAGAAATACCAGGGAGGTTTTCCAATGCCTTGCAAAGAAGGGCAGCTGTATTGGTACTGTCTTGGGGGAAGTTATTCAATTACACTTTGGATGGTGTATCAATACACCCAGTCAGTGCAAAAATACAGTTGTACTTCCTAACTCAAATACTAACCTAAATGATAGAGTGAAAATAATAAAGAATATTAATCCTGTTTGCAATAAGTTACTAAAGTAAAACTGCAAAAAATGTGGCAAAGAAATATACTTTATGTCCGTAATACAAAGTTATGTTTGGGGCAAATCCACATAACTGAGTACCACTCTTCATATTTTCAAGCATGGTGGTGGCTGCATCATGTTATGGGGATGTTTGCCATCGGCAAGGACTAGGGAGTTTTTTTTAGGATGAAAAGTAACGGAATAGAGCTAAGCATAGTGAAATCCTAGAGGAAAACCTGTCTCAGACACTGGGAGACAAATACACCCTTTAGCAGGACAATAACCTAAAACACGAGGCCAAATATGCACTGTTGCTTATCAAGAGGACACTGAATATTCCTGAGTGGCCTAGTTACAGTTTTGACTTAAATCGTCTTGAAAATCTATGGCAAGACTTGAAAATGGCTGTCTAGCAACTTGACAGAGCTTGAAGAAAATAATAATGTGCAAGTATTGTTCATTCCAGGTGTGCAAAGCTCTTAGGGACTTACCCAGAAAGACTCACAGCAGTAATCACTGCCAAAGGTTATTCTAACGTATTGATTCAAGGGGTTGAATACTTATGTAATATTACATTATATAAGTGTTTTATTTTTTATATATACTGTCTATTTTTCTTTCACTTTGACATTACAGAGTATTTTGTGTAAATCATTGGTAAAAATTCATTTTAATCCTACTTTGTAACGCAATTGTTTAGGTAAAAAGTCAAGGGGTGTAAATACTTTCACAAGGCACTGTATATGTCTGATGCAGAGAGACAAGAGACAGCATGCGGCAGGTAGCCTAGCAGTTAAGGGTGTTGGGCCAGTAAACAAAAGGTCGCTGGTTCAAATCCCTGAGATGACTAGGTGAAAAATCTGTCTATGTCCTTGAGCAAGACACTTAACCCTAATTGTTATTTTATGTCGCCCTGGATAAGTCTGCAAAATGACTCAAATGTAAAAACGAGTTTTGATCAGTCAGGGAAATAAAAGTGCTGAGAACATGTTGGCTCACTATTTAAAAAGCAGATGGAGAACAAGCTATTGGATGAAAATGACTTTTTTGGAGCAGGTACAGCCAACTAGCGTTAGCTAACACTACCTACAAAATGTATACTCAGAGTCAACTATCGATATAATATCGTCCAAAAACAATATTACAATATGATCCTGCTACCCCCCCCCCTCCCCCATCACTAAGTTCAAAACATATGCAATCAATGCTAACCCGCATTAATAGAGCTCCCTCATTGTTCCGGCCAAACGCCACGCCCACAAACATCGGTTTCTTTTCCGCAATGAGTCTGGATTTGACTCATTTCCTGAACCCTCTAGAATGTGAACACATTCGGACTGTCTGATTGGTCCCAATATACAATCGGTTGGGCCAGAGCCAGCAGTGTTTTCGAAGTAAGCAATTGGCTTTGATACTCTGATTGGTTAGAGACAATCTAATTGCTGATGACTTTGTTTTCATTGCAAAGATGTTACCACAAACGACTTTCAATGATGTCAGATTCAGATTGAAGTATGTAACGAACGATAGAGCATTGAAATAATTCAGTGCGAGTCATCAGGCAACAATTCCCAAGCATTGACTTGCACTTTTAGGTAGACCGTGGTTGCATAACTTATATTAATTGATATGTCAATTAAATGCATATCGGAGATGTTTGTGTGTTGTTTTCTTTTTTGTGAGACCACGTAAAAATATCACACCCTCTTCCTCACATTCCACAGTACTTCCCCAGCCACGTCGAGACACTATGCCGCTGTCTACACACACAAACACACACACACTCACCGGTTTAGCCGACTGGGTGGGAATCGGGCAGTTGCAGTTGTCACACACTTCGTCTAGGTTCTCTACCCAGTCATCATCATAATCTGAACTACAGTTGCATCCCATTTTACCTGAAACATAGTCAAGAGTTTGTCAGTTTACATCACTACATAATAGAAGAGATTGATTGATAAAGTATGATTTTTTTTATTATGTGCTTGATTGAAACAAAATAGTTGCTTATTGCCCCATACTTAGACTTGGCTTCCAAGAGAGTTGGTGAACTAGAGAGCTGTAGCTTATTATATTACCTTCTTAAAAATTGAAAAGCTGTTCAACCTCAAATCACTTGGAAATGTAAACTAAAATCAATCAAATGAAGATTGTACATAAACAAATAAATTAACATTAATAAGCATAACTTTTTGCCCAGAACATGTATTTTATGTTAACATCCTGTAAACATCTAATACCCCTTAAATCCCCAGCCCTGGAAAAACAACTCAGGATGTCCTGATATGACTAAATCTTTGAAGTGAGAAAATAAAGTAATAATCTTGGCCAGACAAAAATATGAAATTGTGTCAGGATGTTAACCTACATTATTGTTTCTGTGTAGCTTCACATCAATACACAACAACCAGCGGAGTTTAGCAGGATGTCAAAAATCCCCCACCGCAAATGAAAATACTCCAACACATTGCCATGTACGCCTCGTCTCATAGTAGTGTGATGAGGATCTGCATGGGACTAAGAACTAATTCATAGACTGTGCAGCTTGCTGGGATATGACAGACTTACATTGGTGACAGATACAATGAAGAGAAATGCTTTTGATATAATTCAATGTGATCTTTTTTGTTGCGAAACCAAATTGCTAGACTTTTCACAAGATGATCTACATTTCGTGTTATAATTATTTGTCTTCATTTGGGAATGAATCATAGTCCAGATTTGTTTTGAGAAAATGTGATTATATTTCAAATCAAACTAATCCAGTGTTAAACCATGCTCTCAGTGCAGATGGAGCGCTCTACCCCTCAGCAGTACAGTATGACCCTGTGTTCTCAGGCCCGCTCCATGCTCCAATCCCATTGGTTGGCTCACGTAACAGGGTCAGTGGGCTAGTTGGAGTCGCCGCATGTCTCGAGGGCACAAATCCGTGAGAAAATCTGACGGGCCCGGAAAAGCCTGACCCCGTTAGCAACAGTCCACCCCTACACTGGAACGGAATGGAGGGGGACGAGAAGGGTCACTTTTGGGTGACATCTCTCCTGCCTTTGTCTGACAGGCTCTCAGAGAAAGTCATCTAAACAAAGTCAATATTTTCCATTGAGTGAATGCCCTCTTGATTTAATCTCTTAATCATATTCAGCTGCTGAGGGGCTACCCTCCTCTCAAGGCACAGTGTGTGGCTTTGGTTGTTTGGCTTTATTATCATTACATTGTGCTGCATTTGTTGAGGCATTTATGTTTCTTTCACATGAAATGCTATGTGTGGTGTGATCCACCCTGAAAGTCATTATAATGAAGGCTGGAGAAGGGTTACACAGAGGTAGACACTAAACACTGCTCTTTAGGCTATCTTTTTGTGGTATGACGAACCTGTATTAATGCATTACATCAACATGATATCCTTCCATCTGTCAAACTGCTCTGAAAATAAGAGCGTTTCTGCTTTCATGAAATCATCACATTTTCCAAATGCATATTATGCATACTAAATTACGTGCTATACAGATGGATACTAAATCACAAGGACCTTCGTGGTCACCAGATCCCTTCCTGACAAACAAAAACCTTAAACAATTGTCCATCAAACTGTAATAAAACCATAATAACCACAAGAATTGCAATTACCAAACCAGATGTTAATTTTCAGCAATCTTTACCTAAATTACCTGTTACCCCCTTGTATTTTGTATTGCCTTTTAAGCTAAATGTAATTTTTTCAGTACATTAAACTTCTTCTCAATATTGACTATAGCCTAAACATTTGTTGACTGCCCATTTACTGTAAAACACAATTGTATACATTGTTGTACATCCTGATTCAAATTACGATCTCAAAGGCAGACCAAGTCAATATAGATGCATTATATAGAAAGTTTAAGACCTACCTCATTAAACTTTAAGCCTAATATAATGCTCTTCAACAGGGTGTCAGCAATGTCACTGGTCAGCAGCCAGAGCAGCTTTATCCATGACTAAGAGACCTAGTCTTCATCAAATATAAATCTTATCAAAAACAGCAACTAGAAATATAACGTTACTTTTGGAGAGAAAATAAGAAACAATAGGATGTTGAGTGAGGTTTTCAGGCCGGGAGTTTTGTATGTGAAGATCTCATCACTTACTCATGCAGTACCTTCAAAACACACACACCACACACATGCACACACACGCACACACACACACACACACACATACACATGCACGCACGTACACACACCTCAGTGGAGAGAAAGCCACCCAAAGGGCTTCCTGTCGTTGAAAGGTTGAGGGTTGTTCTGCAGTGGCTCTGACAGGTGCTACCCATGCAGCTGTGTGTTTCACAGGGAACGTTGGCCTCCTCTGTAAATGGGTCAGGACAGTACCTCTCTCCTAGTTTGTGAATACGTGTGAATGTTCCATCAGTCACAATTGGGTAGGATTGGTGAAGTAGAGTCTCAGGCAGCTGATAAGACTCCATTTTGATTCAGATCTTTGTGTCTGTGTATCGCAATGAGACTGATTACGGGGAAACCTGTGTCATCGACATTAAGTTGTAATTGCCAAATGAGTCATCGCCCCCCCCCCAATTGACTATGCAGAAAAGTGCTATCATGTTCATTTTTAAATGGAGAGTTATTAAACCCATCAATTGTTTGGTTTGTTTAGTCTTAGGAAATCAACAATGAAGGTCATTTTGTTTATTTTCTAGTCACATCATATTTTCTGTGCTCTGGTCTGGGATGACAGATGTTATTTCAAGTTATTTTGGTCAATGGTGTGGTTTATCACTGATCCACAGACAGTCAGTTTTGATTAGTTTACTTGGTCACAAAACAATCTGAAAACGGCTTTGATTTTCACCATTCATTTCTTGGTTGGTATGCTTACAAACATCCACACACCTACACAAACCCTCAGATGAACTCCCATAAATGATTATTTACACACCATCTCTGTGATGTGCATGACTGTGACCACAGCACGGCCCTGTTCCACTGTCAAGTGACAAAGGTGTAGAAGCATGTGATGAATATGAAGCTCCAGTCACATCCCCCTCTGTTGTAGGGAGTGTTGCGGACCACATAGATCTTTGTTGAGGTGGCAGGCTGCAGCTCTAGACTCTATAGCATGTACTGACAGGAAGTCAGCCCAAGCATGTACAGGAAGTGCACTGAAGTAGTTGCAAGTGTGACTGCTACAGGAGAGATTAATACACACATTAAACCACTCAAATTAAGGAAACATTGTTTTGTAGTTTTACTTTCAAGTTCTAAGGTGACCTATGTGGCTGGCGTCTTCTCTGTGTGCCGGTTTATCAAAGAGAGAAGCAGATTTGTGCTCATAGGGCTTTCTATAAAGATGTGTGACATTGGGATCAAAATTTCAAAATGCTTTGAAACAAAAAAGAAAATGATTTGACATGCCGATTTTCCTGTTGCCTATATGGCTGACGCAGGGACACATTAGCATTCATCTCACCATTGCTGTTTTTATCATGAGAAAGTGATCAAAAAACAGGTAATATTTTTAATGGAAGTGTTTGTATGTAAAGCCATATTGAAGCCAACAGATGCTGTCTTCTTCCTCATAATAACCGCACATAATTTTACCGCAACAGAGTAGCACAATACCCTTCAACTGAAGCAGTGGGAAACAAACCAAAGTATCACCATCTCTCACAAAAACATATCACAAATTAAATCACGGTTAATTATAAGGGAGTAGGAGACTTATACAGTGGGGCAAAAAAGTATGTTATGCCGGTGAATGAGGACCCAAAAGCGACTTAGCGAAAACAGTCTTTATTCCAGTCAATGGCAGAAGTAATACTCCTGGACAACTCAAGAAGAAAACAAAACATAAAAAAATTAAATCCACTCGTAGTAACGAGGTCAGACTGGAGACTCGACCATTGACTGCAGGTTGCCTCGGGAAGGCACCGACCGTAGCAGACTAAGGCACCTGCTCGTACGCAGCATCTGAAGGTGACAAGACACAACAGGGCGAGACAATGACACAGCACAGCGAACATCAAACAAGGATCCGACAGGACAGAAACGGAAAACAAGGGGAGAAATAGGGACTCTAATCAGAGGACAAGATAGGGAACAGGTGTGAAAAGACTAAATGAGTGAGTAGGAGAATGAGGAACAGCTGGGAGCAGGAACGGAACGATAGAGAGAGGAGAGAGAGGGAGGGGAGAGAGAGGGATAGAAAAAGGGAACGAACCTAATAAGACCAGCAGGGGGAAACGAACAGAAGGGAAAGCATAATGACAAGACAATATAAGACAAAACATGACAGTACCCCCCCACTCACCGAGCGCCTCCTGGCGCACTCGAGGAGGAACACTGGCGGCAACGGAGGAAATCATAGATCACAAACGGTCCAGCACGTCCCGAGAAAGAACCCAACTCCTCTCCTCAGGACCGTAACGGAAAACGATAAAAAGGGAAACTAGGGTACTACTCTAAAAAAAAAAAAATGAGACACGGGTAGAGAACTGAAAGCTTTAGAGCAAACAGGACCAAACAGGCCAGGAGAGTAACAACTAGGGACAGACTGAGACACAGCAAGGGCAGGAACAAGACCAGGAGAGATGCGGTGGCAGGGAACAGACTGAGACCCAGCAAGACCAGGAGCAGAAGCAGAAAAAAAGTTACCAGACTTATTCTGCGCGCAGTCCGAACAAGCAGCCACGAAACGGCGCGTGTCACGCTCCTGAGTAGGCCACCAAAACCGCTGGCGAATAGAAGCAAGCGTACCCCGAACGCCGGGGTGGCCAGCTAACTTGGCAGAGTGCGCCCACTGAAGAACAGCCAGACGAGTAGAGACAGGAACGAAAAGAAGGTTACTAGGACAAGCGCGCGGCGACGGAGTGTGAGTGAGTGCTTGCTTAACCTGTCTCTCAATTCCCCAGACAGGCAACCCGACAACACGCCCAACAGGAAGGATCCCCTCGGGATCGGTAGAAGCCACAGAAGAACTAAAGAGACGGGATAAAGCATGAGGCTTGGTGTTCTTAGTTCCCGGGCGATAAGAAATAACGAACTCAAAACGAGCGAAAAACAACGCCCAACGAGCATGACGCGCATTCAGTCGTTTGGCAGAACGGATGTACTCAAGGTTCCTTTGGTCAGTCCAAACGACAAAAGGAACGGTCGCCCCCTCCAACCACTGTCGCCATTTGCCTAGGGCTAAACGGATGGCGAGCAGTTCGCGGTTAGCCACATCATAGTTACGTTCCGACGGTGACAGGCGATGAGAAAAATACGCGCAAGGGTGGACCCCATCGTCAGTATCGGAGCGCTGGGACAGAATGGCTCCCACGCCCACCCCCGACGCGTCAACCTCGACAATAAACTGTTTAGTGACGTCAGGTGCAACAAGGATAGGAGCGGATGCAAAACGCTTCTTGAGGAGATCAGAACAACAATCATAGGAGGAAGGGAGTTGGTTCTGGACCGACTGAAGACCGTGCGCAGACCATGATATTCCTCCGGCACTCCTGTCAAATCACCAGGTTCCTCCTGTGAAGAGGGAGCAGAAGAAACAGGAGGAATAGCAGACATTAAACACTTCACATGACAAGAAACGTTCCAGGAAAGGATAGAATTACTAGACCAATCAAAAGAAGGATTATGACACACTAGCCAGGGATGACCCAAAACAACAGGTGTAAAAGGTGAACAAAAAATCAAAAAAGAAATGGTCTCACTATGGTTACCAGATACAGTGAGGGTTAAAGGTAGTGTTTCACATAATATACTGGGGAGAGGACTACCATCCAAGGCGAACATGACCGTGGGCTCCCCTAACTGTCTGAGAGGAATGTCATGTTCCCGAGCCCAGGCTTCATCCATAAAACAGCCCTCCGCCCCAGAGTCTATTAATGCACTGCAGGAAGCTGCCGATCCGGTCCAGCGTAGATGGACCTGTAAGGTAGTACAGGTACTTGACGGAGAGGACCGTCTAGTAGCGCTTATCAGTCGCCCTCCGCTTACTGATGAGCTCTGGCCTTTAACTGGACATGAAATGACAAAATGACCAGCGGAACCGCAATAGAGACAGAGGCGGTTGGTGATTCTCCGTTCCCTCTCCTTAGTCGAAATGTGAATACCCCCCAGCTGCATGGGCTCAACACCTGAGTCAGTGGGGAAAGATGGTAGTGTCGGAGAGAGGGGGGACACAGTTAACGCGAGCTCTCTTCTATGAGCTCGGTGACGAAGATCTACCCGTCGTTCAATGCGAATAGCGAGTTCAATCAGAGAATCCACGCTGGATGGAACCTCCCGAGAGAGAATCTCATCCTTAACCTTAGCGTGGAGTCCCTCCAGAAAACGAGCGAGCAACGCCTGCTCGTTCCAGTTACTGGAGGCAGCAAGAGTGCGAAATTCTATAGAGTAATCCGTTATGGATCGATTACCTTGACATAGGGAAGACAGGGACCAGGAAGCTTCTTTCCCAAAAACAGAACGATCAAAAACCCTTATCATCTCCTCTTTAAAGTTCAGATAATCGTTAGTACACTCAGCACTTGCCTCCCAGATAGCTGTGCCCCACTGCCGAGCCCGACCAGTAAGGAGTGATATGACGTAGGCAATCCGAGCTCTCTCTCTTGAGTATGTGTTGGGTTGGAGAGAGAACACTATATCACACTGGGTGAGAAAGGAGCGGCACTCAGTGGGCTGCCCAGAATAACATGGTGGGTTATTAACCCTAGGTTCCGGAGACTCGGAAGACCCGGAAGTAGCTGGTGGCACGAGACGAAGACTCTGATACTGTCCTGAGAGGTCGGAGACCTGAGCGGCCAGGGTCTCAACGGCATGCCGAGCAGCAGACAATTCCTGCTCGTGTCTGCCGAGCATCGCTCCCTGGAACTCGAGAGTAGAGTAGAGAGAATCCATAGTCGCTGGGTCCATTCTTGGTCGGATCCTTCTGTTATGCCGGTGAATGAGGACCCAAAAGCGACTTAGCGAAAACAGTCTTTATTCCAGTCAATGGCAGAAGTAATACTCCTGGACAACTCAAGAAGAAAACAAAACATAAAAAAACTTAAATCCACTCGTAGTAACGAGGTCAGACTGGAGACTCGACCATTGACTGCAGGTTGCCTCGGGAAGGCACCGACCGTAGCAGACTAAGGCACCTGCTCGTACGCAGCATCTGAAGGTGACAAGACACAACAGGGCGAGACAATGACACAGCACAGCGAACATCAAACAAGGATCCGACAGGACAGAAACGGATAACAAGGGGAGAAATAGGGACTCTAATCAGAGGACAAGATAGGGAACAGGTGTGAAAAGACTAAATGAGTGAGTAGGAGAATGAGGAACAGCTGGGAGCAGGAACGGAACGATAGAGAGAGGAGAGAGAGGGAGGGGGAGAGAGAGGGATAGAAAAAGGGAACGAACCTAATAAGACCAGCAGGGGGAAACGAACAGAAGGGAAAGCATAATGACAAGACAATATAAGACAAAACATGACAAAGTATTTAGTCAGCCACCAATTGTGCAAGTTCTCCCACTTAAAAAGATGAGAGAGGCCTGTAATTTTCATCATAGGTACACTTCAACTACGACAGACAAAATGAGAAAAAGAAAATCCAGAAAATCACATTGTAGGATTTTTAATGAATTTATTTGCAAATGATGGTGGAAAATAAGTATTTGGTCACCTACAAACAAGCAAGATTTCTGGCTCTCACAGACCTGTAACTTCTTCTTTAAGAGGCTCCTCTGTCCTCCACTCTTTACCTGTATTAATGGCACCTGTTTGAACTTGTTATCAGTATAGAAGACACCTGTCCACAACCTCAAACAGTCACACACCAAACTCCACTATGGCCAAGACCAAAGAGCTGTCAAAGGACACCAGAAACAAAATTGTAGACCCGCACCAGGCTGGGAAGACTGGACTATCTGCAATAGGTAAGCAGCTTGGTTTGAAGAAATCAACTGTGGGAGCAATTATTAGGAAATGGAAGACAATACAAGAACACTGATAATCTCCCTCGATCTGGGGCTCCACGCAAGATCTCACCCCGTGGGGTCAAAATTATCACAAGAACGGTGAGCAAAAATCCCAGGACCACACGGGGGGACCTAGTGAATGACCTGCAGAGAGCTGGGACCAAAGTAACAAAGCCTACCATCAGTAACACACTACGCCGCCAGGGACTCAAATCCTGCAGTGCCAGACGTGTCCCTCTGCTTAAGCCAGTACATGTCCAGGCCCGTCTGAAGTTTGCTAGAGAGCATTTGGATGATCCAGAAGAAGATTGGGAGAATGTCATATGGTCAGATGAAACCAAAATAAAACTTTTTGGTAAAAACTCAACTTGTCGTGTTTGGAGGACAAAGAATGCTGAGTTGCATCCAAAGAACACCATACCTACTGTGAAGCATGGGGGTGGAAACTTCATGCTTTGGGGCTGTTTTTCTGCAAAGCGACCAGGACGACTGATCCGTGTAAAGGAAAGAATGAATGGGGCCATGTATCGTGAGATTTTGAGTGAAAACCTGCTTCCATCAGCAGGGGCATTGAAGATGAAACGTGGCTGGGTCTTTCAGCATGACAATCATACCAAACACACTGCCCGGGCAACGAAGGAGTGGCTTCGTAAGAAGCATTTCAAGGTCCTGGAGTGGCCTAGCCAGTCTCCAGATCTCAGCCCCATAGGAAATCTTTGGAGGGAGTTGAAAGTCTGTGTTTCCCAGCAA
This sequence comes from Oncorhynchus gorbuscha, assembly GCF_021184085.1. Lineage (NCBI taxonomy): Eukaryota > Metazoa > Chordata > Actinopteri > Salmoniformes > Salmonidae > Oncorhynchus > Oncorhynchus gorbuscha. The sequence continues at coordinate 66,177,538 of NC_060182.1, forward strand.
CAGCCCCAAAACATCATTGCTCTAGAGGAGATCTGCATGGAGGAATGGGCCAAAATACCAGCAACAGTGTGTGAAAACCTTGTAAAGACTTACAGAAAACGTTTGACCTCTGTCATTGCCAACAAAGGGTATATAACAAAGTATTGAGATAAACTTTTGTTATTGACCAAAAACGTATTTTCCACCATAATTTGCAAATAAATTCATAAAAAATCCTACAATGTGATTTTCTGGATTTGTTTTCTCATTTTGTCTCCCATAGTTGAAGTGTACCTATGATGAAAATTACAGGCCTCTCATCTTTTTAAGTGGGAGAACTTGCACAATTGGTGGCTGACTAAATACTTTTTTGCCCCACTGTAAATTGTCTACAATAATTACAAGGACTTCTCAAGCACCAAATTGAGGATTTGTTTTTCAAGATATGCCTATTCCAGTAGCCTAATGTGTTGTTGTCATATCTAGAATAATTAATAGGAATATAATTGGGTGTTGCGCAACTGTCTATCCTACACGATTGTGCACACTAGACTTGGTGTCCAGTCCTAGGCACAGAAACATGAACTGATTTCCTTAATAATGCTTTCTCTGTTAAATCTAATGAGGCCCTGTTCTAAATCAAGCAGACAACAACATATAATCAACATCAATTTGCTGGGGATATTAGATCCAACCTGGATCCAGGCACAACTATCTTCACCAGTGTAATGAGTGAGACACCAAAATGTCCTTGACATTTCCTCGTGAACATATTTTTTTACAGCACTTTGGCTATCACCACAGCTGTTCATCACTTCACTGTCATTTGGAAAATTCCATCCTCAATCAGATGATGTGTGAAAATATCACACCTTAACTAATCAGATGGATACCAAATACGCATTCAAATGGTATTAAGCACACCTAGCCATGGGAAGTAGGGGTGCTGAGGGTGCTGCAGCACCCCCTGAAAAATTTGAATATTTAAAAAATCTCTCTCTATATACATATATAATAAAATAATCACAAAAGTAGTGCACTGGGCCTTTACTAGTCGTGTATAAGCAGGACCTGTAGCCAGGCCAAAACATTTCTGAGATCTCTATATAAAAAACTTCAACAGCTAGATCCAGGATTCTTACAGGGTTCAAATTCAATGTAATTTAACTGATTACTGCTTAATATATTATATAAATGACAATTTACACTACCATAATTGCAAGGACAGACAAGTAATGGTTTATGTCACGTGATTGTTTTGACAAATCCTTCAAGACATGATAAAGGGTTAAACATATAGGTTTTAAATCAACTCGTGAACTTGATTTAATATAGCTATGATCCCCCCCCCCCCCATATTTTAATGTAATGACATGAAAAAAATAGCCAGATTATTATAAATGACTTATCAGCAGCTGGAACAAGTTGTCCAGTGTAGGAAATCCTCACTGGTACCCTCGTTTAGAAAGACCCTCATACAGACACATCATGTACATGTTCATTTATGAGTAGGAGTCATTGATTCAGTGTAAACATTTTTTATCAGGTTTATGTGGAGACAAGTAACATGCGTGCAGTAGCCTCGAGAAGCAGAAATATCAGCCAACAGAGATTGAACTTCACTCAACTTCCAAGAGCAGTGTTCACCAACCGGTTGATCGTGATCGACTGGTTGATCTCCAAGGCATTCCTAGTTGATCGCCAAACATTTCTGTAAAAAAAACAACGATAAAGCCTTGTGTTCCCATTTTAATTTCATTTTATAGGGCTGTTGGCGGTAGTTGCACCTGATTCAGCTGCCCTGCTCGCCGGGTAGTCGAACTGTTGCAATTTTGAACCATTTGATGTGTCTGAAGGCACAAACTCTGCCTTCCCGGCCGGTCCAGAGAGCAAATCAAGTGCACTGTAGACTATAGGCCTACCGCTGGCCAATCGGATGGCTCAGATGACCGTGTCTGCAGTAATGTACTATAGCAGGCATAAAAGAAAGCTACAGCGAAGTTGATACGGTGAGATTTCAAAACATTTAATACAGGGCTGTCAAAGTATTCAAATAATTAATTGCATTAAATTCTGTAGTTAATCGCGATTAATCACACCATTTATTGTTGCTCAAATTTGGTGCTAAATTAACATATTTCCATTTTTAAAAAGCAGTTTATTCAGTTATAGGAATGTAAGGACTGAAACACTAAAAATATTCTGTAGCTTTTTGGCAGCTTTCTTCTTTAGTTGCTCTGTCTCTGTTGCTTCATCAGGTTGCTGTGCAGGCCTCTCTTCCTTCAGCAAGTTGCTGACCAAAGTCCACACCTCACCCCTCTCAGGTCTGGGAAGGCACTTCAGGTCCTTAAACCTTGGGTCGAGTGCTGTGGCGTTCTTCAGCCATGTGAGGTTGGTGTTTTCTCCACTCTGTTGAGGTGGAGGTCTCTCCAGGTCTGTTGTGAATGTCAGCTTGAATCTTACCATTTAGACAAGGTCATCATCGGAGCTCTCCATCACCTGAAGGAGATGGCAGAAAGCCGGCAACACCACAGAGCAGGAAATTTACTTCTCTCCTCCCAGAAGTTCAGGCAAGTACCTGCAGTGAAAGATCATTCAAAATAACTTCAGTTAATTGTGATTAACTTGTTATACACAGACTCTCTCGCTCCCTCTCTCACACACACACTTTTTCACACAACAAATCGTATTGTAACACTAAGAGAGGTAAAATATTACCTGCAGTGCCTCCAACTTCTACAGTTTCTCCAATTCAGCTGTGGTTGGCATGGTGATGTTAGTATTCTGTTGGGCCAGATCATCTCTGTGTTCACTGTCTGTGCAAACGGTGGTAACTTTGTTTTCAATGTTCCACTGCTTTGCTAGATCCATGAAATGCCCGGTGCACGTTTCAGCATAGTGCCTCTCTTGTCTTCATTACGGCCAGAGCATGTGAATGCAGTTTCCAGTTTTCATCAATGTGGTGCACAGAACCCCAAGGTAGTTGTGGTTACTGGCTGAAGTCCAGTGATCTCCCGTGAGAGCAACAGCTGTTGCATGTTTCAACTCCTCCGCTTTCATACAGCTGGTGTATTCTTGTAACGACGGTGGCTCTCGAGGGTAACTCATACGTTGAGTCGTTTGATGCTATCCGAATGATATCCCCCAAGCATTCGTTCAACACAATGTGGACTGGACAGCAAGATGAAGCTATTGCTTGTGTTAGCTTGCTGCTCCTTGACTTGTCCATAGGCCTCTCGCGCGCACACTCTTCTAGCTCAACCTGCCAATATTCCTCCATTGCCACTTGTAAAGTTACTTGTATTGCTGGCGTCAACAGTATGTTTCGCTTGTAAATGTTAACAAAGACTCAATGTACTTTGTGATAAATCAATTCAGCCTGCAGTAGACGCAAATCACTTTGGTTTTATCCAGAGAGCCATCTGGGAGGGATTTGAAATGTAATTAGCCATTTACTAGCATTCTCCATCATTAATGCATATAATTAGCCAACATTAGCTAGTAAAGTGATTGTCAAACTAGCCCGTTGGCTGCCAGGGCTTGAATTTGAACTATGGATGATGCAGTGGCGACCCGTCATTCAAAGCAGGTAGGGCTCTTTTTGCATGTTATTTTGGCATTAATACCTGTCACATATCCAGGGTTGGGGAGTAACGGATGACATGTAATCCGTTACATGTAAGGGATTACCAAAAAACGGTAACTGTAATCCGTTACATTACCAGCAAAAATATTGTCATCAGATGACAGATACTTTCGAAAAACCAGATGATTACTTTGAGGATTACTTTTAAAAGGATGTTTGTGAAAACAAATCTTTGACACTCCTCTGTTTTCCCAATGACATTCAAATCAGCATTGAAAAGAGGCGCACATTTAAATGTGTTCCAACCTGAGTGAGTGACCATGTGTTTGATGGATCTGCATGAAAAGAGCAGGAATAGGCTTTTGTAGGCTACAGTCCAAGCCATGTCTTCCAATGGTGCGACTGCTGTCGGCATCCAAAGATTATCCGACTTGAATAAACGCTTGTAGGTTAGGATGACAGCAGTGGTGTAACATACAGCCATACGGAAATCACTTGTTATTGATATCTACATAGCGCATTGATGTGAATCACACTGCTGCTCTCTCATTTACCTATTTGTGCCTTACGGATTGTGGTTGTTGTGGATGGCTGTTCACAAATCTAAATGTATATTTGAACACAACAATGGTTGAATTCAAGAAGTTTAAGCTGCCTATCCATCATTGTTTTTGAAACCAGTGGACAGCGAGTGAAAAATGTGCTCTTGCAAAAGCGGCACAGTGCGGTTCCAAGCCTATGGAATAAAAGTGGGGCTTTTATTGCTCAATCTAATTCATGCTGATACAAGAACAATCCATAGGCCTAATGGACACATACTCAAACTTACACACTTTTGATAGACTTAAAGGGGAACTCTGTAGTTGCTACATCCTTTTTTGGAGTTATAAATGATATATACAGTACCAGTCAAAAGTTTGAACACACCTACTCATTCAATGATTTTTCTTTATTTTTACTATTTTCTACATTGTAGAATAATAGTGAAGATATCAAAACTATGAAATAACACATCAGAAAAAATATAGTAACCAAAAAAGTATTAAACAAATTAAAATATATTTTAGATTCTTCAAAGTAGCCACTTTCTATTGATGACAGCTTTGCACACGCTTGGCATTCTTTCAACCAGCTTCACCTGCAATGCTTTTCTAACAGTCTTATAGGAGTTCCCACATGCGGAGCACTTGTTGGCTGCTTTTCCTTCACTCTGCGGTCCAACTCATCCAAACCATCTCAATTGGGTTGAGGTCAGGTGATTGGGGAGGCCAGGTCATCTGATGCAGCATTCCAACACTCTCTTTCTTGGTCAAATAGCCCTTACACAGCCTGGAGATGTGTTGTGTCATTGTCCTGTTGAAAAACAAATGATAGTCCCACTAAGCGCAAACCAGATGTGATGGCGTATCACTGCAGAATGCTTTGGTAACCATGCTGGTTAAGTGTGCCTTGAATTCTAAATAAATCACTGACATTGTCACCAGCAAAACAGCCCCACACCATCACACCTCCTCCTTCATGCTTCATGGTGGGAACCACACATGCAAAGATCATCCGTTCACCAATTCTGCATCTCTCAAAGTAGTGGTTTCTTTGCAGCAGTTCATTAAAGCCTTATTCATGCAGTCTCCTCTGAACAGTTGATGTTGAGATGTGTCTGTTACTTGAACTCTGTGAAGCATTTATTTGGACTGCAGGCTAGAAACTCTAATGAACTCATCCTCTGCAGCAGAGGTAACTCTGGGTCTTCCTTTCCTGTGGCGGTCCTCACCAGTTTCATCATAGCACTTGATGTTTTTTGCAGCTGCACTTGAAGAAACTTTCAGTTCTTGAAATGTTCCAGATTGACTGACCTTTGCATCTTAAAGTAATGATGGACTGTCGTTTGCTTAGTATGGACTTGGTATTTTACCAAATAGGGCTATCTTCTGCATACCACCCCTACCATGTCACAACACAACTTATTGGCTCAAAAGCATTAAGGAAAGAAATTCCACAAATTAACTTTTAACAAGGCACACCTCCTGCTAATTGAAATGCATTCCAGGTGACTACCTCATGAAACTGGTTGAGAGAATGCCAAGCGTGTGCAAAGCTGTCATTGCTATTTTGAAGCATCTCAAATTGATTTGTTTCGCACTTTTTTTTACAACATGATTCCATATGTGTTATTTCATAGTTTTGATGTCTTCACTATTATTCTACAATGTAGAAAATAGTAAAAATAAAGAAAAACCCTTGAATGAGTGGGTGTGTCCAAACCTTTGACTGGTACTGTATATCCATTGATTCTTGAAGAAAATAACTTATAAATGCCTCATGAGCTTAGTTCAACTGTCATACTCCATATGAACCCAAAATATAAGCATGTTTTTCTCCAATGTTTGTAAAAATTGTAAATGTAAACAACCACTGTATAGCCTCATAACATGGTTAAAACTGTAATTTTGATATCATGGATGGTCAGTCCTTGCATTCATAGCTCTGTCTAATTATGTGAGAGTAGTTACATTTCTCCAGGCCCACAGCTTTTTACCAAAACAGAGGCTGCGTAACCGTTTTGTTATTGTTTCATCTGTGGATTTGCCATTTAAACAGCTGCATGTTATCAAGACATCAAAGTCCTTAGTTTTGGGTTTGTGCTCAGGTAAAAGAAATGTGGCTAATCTATACTAAGTCCTATTCTTGAAGATTAAGGTGCATAACATTTATTGGAATGACTGGAATTCTGATAGACTTTGGTTTTTAATGTAAAGATATCATTTAATCGTATTATATGTAGTAGAAAGCATTTGCACACACTGTATATAGATGTTTGTATTGTGTTATCGACTGTACGTTTGTTTATCCCATGTGTAACTCTGTGTTGTGGTTTTTGTCACACGGCTTTGCTTTATCTTGGCCAGGTCGCAGTTGTAAATGTTGTCAACTGGCCTACCTGGTTAAATAAAAGTGGAATAAAAAAAATATTTAAAAAAGCAATGTGTTAGAAGAAGCCAACATAACCAACCCATAAAGTAAAATTGAACATCCATATATGGCCAGCTATGTCAACTTTAACATTGATTTATCCTGTTATAGATGTAGATGTTATAGATGTTGTTCAATTGTTGTCGTGTAATGCCTCTTTAAGGGGAAAGTAATCTAAACGTAACGGAATGTAATCAGATTACAATACTGAGTTTGGGTAATCCAAAAGTTACGTGACTGAATACAATTTTGGACAGGTAACTAGTAACTATAACAGATTACATTTAGAAAGTAACCTACCCAACCCTGCACTTATCCGTTTGCAAACAATGTAAAAATATATATTATTGAGTTAATAAAGCCACATACAAACATGGTCTCTTTTTTGCTTTCTTGAGTAAGGCAGCTCCAAAATGCCTGTGTTTCAGCCTAGCTCAGTGCTTTCTGTGGTGGTGGGACAGCCAGCGGAAAATAGGGGTTGGTAATGTTCTCTCGTTGCACCATGATTGGCTCAGTGTTCTGTCATTGTCATGGGAACACTACGTCAATGCAAAATCTACAGGTAGTCCATTGGGTGCTGCCATAGAGTTACATTAGAAGTGCCCATCCATGAAGGCTGAAGGTCATTGGCCAAAGATAAAATGACGTCAAGTCACGTTATATCTACCGTAGCTTTGATTGAACTGATCATGTCAACGTCATACTTTCAAAATGTTAAGGTCTTCATCATGAATCAAGATGACAATCTACTGGCAAATCCTTTTCCATCCTTGTCATATGAAGAGAAATTATGAAGAGAAATTATAGATAAAGCGTATCGGTGCTCATCGACCATTGGACAATAACATTACACAACCAGTTGGAAATCGCAAATTCAACAATGAGTGGTTTGGAAGGAATCAGTGGCTAACTGGAACCAATATATACAAGCAGTTAGGAAAGCAAAGGCTAGCTTTTTCAAACAGAAATTTCCATCCTGCAGCACAAACTCCAAAAAGTTCTGGGACACTAAAGTCCATGGAGAGTAAGAGCACCTCCCCCAGCTACCCACTGCACTGAGGCTAGGAAACACTGTCACTACCGATAAATCAATGATAATTGAGAATTTCAATGAGCATTTTTCTACGGCTGGCCATGCTTTCCATCTGGCCACCCCTACCCTGGTCAACAGCCCTGCACCCCCACAGCAACTTTCACAAGCCTCCCCCATTTCTCCTTCACCCAAATCCAGATAGCGGATGTTTTGAAAGAGCTGCAAAATCTGGACCCCTACAAATCAGCAGGACTAGACCATCTGGACCCTCTCATTCTAACCTCTCTTTCGTATCGTCTCAGATTCCCAGAGATTCCCAGATTCTCAAAGGGGGAGACACTCTAGACCCAAACTGCTACAGACCTATATCTATCCTACCCTGCCTTTCTAAGGTCTTCGAAAACCAAGTTCACAAACAGATCACCGACAATTTAGAATCCCACCGTACCTTCTCAACTATGCAATCTAGTTTCCGAGCTGGTCATGGGTGCACCTCAGCCACGCTCAAGGTCCAAAACGATATCATAACCTCCATCGATAAGAAACAATACTGTGCAGCTGTATTCATAGACCTGGCCAAAGCTTTCAACTCTGTCAATCACCACATTCTTATCGACAGACTCAACAGCCTTCATTTCTCAAATGACTGCCTCACCTGGTTCACCAACTATTTCTCAGACAGAGTTCAGTGTGTCAAATCGGAGGGCCTATTGTCCGGACCTCTGGCAGTCGCTACGGGGGTGCCACAGGGTTCAATTCTCAGGTCGACTCTTTTCTCTGTATACATCAATGATGTTGCTCTTGCTGCTGGTGATTCTCTGATCCACCTCTACGCAGACGACACCATTCTGTATACTTCTAGCCTTTCTTTGGACACTGTGTTAACAAACCTCCAAACGAGCTTCAGTGCCATACAACACTCCTACCGTGGCCTCCAACTGCTCTTAAATGCAAGTAAAACTAAATGCATGCTCTTCAACCGATCGCTATCAGCATCTGCCCGCCCATCCAGCATCACTACTCTGGACGGTTCTGACTTAGAATATGTGGACATCTACTAATAGCTAGGTGTCTGGTTAGACTGTAAACTCTCCTTCCAGACTCACTTTAAGCATCTCCAATCCAAAATCTAGAATCGGCTTCCTATTTCGCAACATAGCATCCTTCACTCATGCTGCCAAACATACCCTTGTAAAACTGACTATCCTACCGATCTTCGACTTTGGCGATGTCATTTACAAAATAGCCTCCAACACTCTACTCAGCAAATTGGATGCAGTCTATCACAGTGCCATCTGTTTTGTCACCAAAGCCCCTTATACTACCCACCACTGCGACCTGTGTGCTCTCGTTGGTTGGCTCTCGCTTCATATTCGTCGCCAAACCCACTGGCTCTAAGTCATCTATAAGTCTTTGCTAGGTAAAGCTCCACCTTATCTCAGCTCACTGGTCACGATAGCAGCACCCACCCATAACACGCGTTGCAGCAGGTATATTTCACTGGTCACCCCCAAAGCCAATTCCTCGCCAATTCCTCCTTTGGCCGCATTTCCTTCCAGTTCTCTGCTGCCAATGACTGGAACGAATTGCAAAAATCACTGAAGCTGGCGACTCATATCTCCCTCACTAACTTTATTGCTAAATTGTTATTATTTCGCCACTATGGCCTATTTATTGCCTTACCTCCATTATCTTACCTCATTTGCACACACTGTATATAGACTTTTTTTTCTTCCTATTGTGTTATTGACTGTATGTTTTGTTTAGCCCATGTGTAACTGTGTGTTGTGCCGCACTGCTTTGCTTTATCTTGGCCAGGTTGCAGTTGTAAATGAAAACTTATTCTCAACTAGCCTACCTGGAAAAATAAAGGTGCAATAAAAAATCAAATAAATAAAAACTGCAAGCATTGCAAATCAATCACTAGACTGCTATTCAGTGGAGTGGGTGTGTGGTTCAAGTATGGGTTTAAGGGTCTCTTTTCCAGACTTAAAGGATAAACATTCAGCATGATGGGCCATAAAAGGTTGAATATATTTGCTTGTTCAAAACAACTGGAAACTCAGAACTGGGAAATATTAGACTTCAGAGAGTTCAAGATAACTGGGAACTAAAAAAAAAAAACGAGCTCCAACTGGGAAAATACGTTTTGAATGGTCATCCAACTCAGAATTCCAAGTCGGGAACTCGAGCTCCGATCCTGAAGATCACAGTCGTCATGATTCAACCCTGTTTTTTCCCCCAGAGTTCCCAGTTGTTCCCATAAATCCAGAGAATGCCAGACTTTAATGACAAAGTTTGATGACAAAATTTGCCCATGAAGGACAGCCGCACCAACTTCCTGTTCAAGTGAGTACAGCACAACAAGGTGAGTCCAAAAATGTCTTGTATGCTGCTGCATAAATTATGTAATATGCCAGGGAGATATGTATATTGTATCTAAGAAAGTAATATTAAGTGCATGTTGTGTAATAAGCTGTTCGTAGCCCATGTGCCACACCCTAATAATATGGTCCCTTTCACACTCCTAACTTCGCCTACTGTTCTGACTTGGTGGTGCACATGTAGCCTATAGGCTGTTTTAGAGAGATGTCATCATTGTCTGCTTATATGTCCCCTTTATTTTTTCCCCAGCTCGTTCATTAATGTCTTAATCAAACTGACTGGTTTCCTCTTATCTGCTCGTCCTCCCCTTATTCCATAGTTTGTACATCTCAATTGTCAGTAGAAACCACATTTGTTTAACCAAGTCAGCCATATCAGTTATGTTTTTTTTTAAACAGCAGTAAATGAGGCTGAATGAACTGTTTTGATGATAGCCAGGTGTAGCAGTGGCTGAAAAGAAGGCCCTAACACTTTGTGAGCACCGTTTTTCACCGTTATAGTGCAATTAATGTATTGTTTAGTGTTGTGTTGTGGCTTTGCTGGAAAGCATCTAAAACTATTTTTGCAGTTTGCACCACCAAGATTTGCATGCTAAAATTGCCACTGTATGGATGGTTCAGGGGGTCAAACAATGAAAATGCGCTAATGGTGTGATTTTTTTTAATGACATTAAAAATGTAAGTATTAAACGCGTTATTAATGCGTTAACTTTGACAGCCCTAGTTTAAAACCATGACAAGAGAGACTGTCAATGAATACAACAAAGAGATGCTGTTTTTATGAGTTAGTTCATGTTTAAAGTTCTTACTCAGAACTGTCAACACTTTGTATTCAACATTTGTATAAGCCATAAAATGCACGTTCTTCCTATTTCCACTCCGTGCTAAATAAAAATAAAAAGGGAATTATTTGTATGCTTACTCAGCTGTGCTTCACAAGTAATACAACAACAGATCTATTACCGGTGTGATCATATAGCCAGGTTTTTTTCCAGATGTTACACTTGGAATTCAGGCCAAAGAGTTCCATCTTGATTTCATCAGACCAGAGAATCTTGTTTCTCATAGTCTGAGAGTGGATAACTCCAAGCGGGCTGTCAAGTGCTTTTACTGAGTGGCTTCTGTCTGGCCACTCTATCATAAAGTCCTGATTGGTGGAGTGCGGCAAAAATGATTGTCTGACTGGAAGGTTCTCCCATCTCCACAGAGGAACTCTGGAGCTCTGTCAGAGTGATCATCGTGTTCTTGATCACCTCCATGATCAAGGCCCTTCTCCCCCGATTGCTCAATTTAGCTGGCAGTCAGCTCTGGGAAGAGTCTTGGTGGTTCCAAACTTCTTCCATTTAAGAATGGAGGCCACTGTGGTCTTGGGGACCTTCAATACTTCAGAAAAGTTTTGCTACACTTCCCCAGATCTGTGCCTCAACACAATCCAGTCTCTGAGATCTAAGGACAATTTCTTCGACCTCGTGGCTTGGTTTTTGCCCTGACAAGCACCTTCAACCGTGTGATATTATATAGACAGGTTTGTGCCTTTCCAAATCATGTCCAATCAATTGAATTTCGCACAGGTGGACTCCAATCAAGTTCTTGAAACACCTCAATGATGATCAATGGAAACAGGATGCACCTGAATACCTGTGTAAATTAGGTATCTGTTTTTTTACAGTTTATTGTCAACAATGGAAAAAAAATGTATTTTTTTATGGCTCAGAAAACTTGGGGGCGCAAATAAAACAACCAGTTGGGGAACCCTGCCTTAGGAGTTGTTCTGATAGGATCAGCTTACACCACGGAATGTTTAAGAGACAAACGCCTGATGTAGTTGAAAGAGGAAACTGCGCATTGAAGGTATTTCAGGATGTGAAAGGTTATAGCTGACTGAGCACTCATTGAGGTCTCGCGTAACGACTCCGGTCATTTACCCTGTTCTAACTTTTTTAACCTTTAACTAGGTAAGTCAGTTAAGAACAAATTCTCATTTACAACAACGGCCTACCTTAATGGACAGACAGACAACAATTTTCTTTCTCAAGTGTATTTTCAAGTTTGTTGCAATTTTTTGTGCATTTAAACAAAAACATTGAAAAACAAGCATCTTGAAAACCGCTCTAGTCAGCCTCTAGTCATTTCCCTCATACATTAAACCGCTCTAGTCAGCCTCTAGTCATTTCCCTCATACATTAAATGGATGGCCTTGAGATATTCCTGCATTAGCAGAGTAGAATCAGTACATAATCATTAAAAAGCACTTACAAATCGACATTTTGCTTTGCGTATATTCAGCAAACATTTTGTAACATTGATTAACACCCACTAAATCCTGTTCAACATTCACTCCCTCAAATTTCCCCCCCAAAATACTTTCAGTTTCTCCTCTCTCTTCCTGAGAACAATATCTTTAAATACATCTAAAACTTTGATACAGTTTTTACTTGGACAACATTGCAGTAGGCCAAGCCTATAATCTACTGTAAAACACAATGACAGCACATTGGGCTGTGGTCTGTCTACAACATCTGGATCATCTAAAGGACAATAAAACGCATGGAGTACTACATAAGGCATCGCCTCCAATAATGTCCTATCACAGAAGCCATGACCCCATGGAGGTCCTTGCTATTTTTGGTCTCAGAAGAAGAGGTGACAGAATGCTGGAATGTGACCTACAGCTTCCTGGAGAGTGTGGACTGGGACTCTGCCAATGCAGAGGGGAGAGAAATGCTTCCCATTGGGCTGTCAAATGTCCCTGGGGGTGTGACTAGTGTTAAGGTGTCTATGAAGAGATACATACTTCCTCCTGGGTTGTGATTAAAGTATGGGACTCGTGTTAATGAGTGTTTGCGCTGTGACCATTTTTTCTTTGTCTGAAGAAAGACAATTCCCCTGTGCAACGCTCAAGAGACATCTCTAGTTACAGTACCACCATGGCAGTCAGGCCTATTCTGTATGTCAGTGGGTCATCATAACTAATTATCTAAATACAGTGCAATTGATCTGACACCATGGCAATCCAAACTCAAACCATATCCATTCCAGAGCCACACCTCATCACTAGCTTCCCTGTCCATCTACTTTGACCTATCAGTCTGCACCTTCCCTGAGGTGCATTGGAAAGGTGCAGCTTTGCTATGGGTGTATGCCGTGCGCCTACAGGGCTCTACTATGGAGGCCTGTGTCTCTCTCACGTCAGGACTAGGGCACGGATCAGAGGAGTCATTTCCATTTCCTCCCACTTGGCTAATTACAGTCTGCACGCTCTGCCAGCCATTCTTCTTCCCTCTCATGTCATAACAGAAACCTGTGCAGTGGAAAACCCCCGATTACCCTGCATAGATTAGATAGAGGCTTTAATACAGTAAATCAAGCCTTGCAGGGTGGTATATGTTTCAACAGAGGGAGAAGCGTCGGGAGTTGATGTTCATCTTGGTGAGGCCAAGGTGTTTGAGGGGGGTGGACAGAGCAAAGGCAGCCTTCATGGGGATGTCACAGAGCAGGTCGGACTCCTCGCCACACTCCTCCAGCTCGTAGGTGGCGTCGTCCAGCATCTCCTTGTGGCGGTGACACACCTGCTCCACCTTCAGCCGGTGGATCTCCACACGCAGACGGATCAGCTGGCGCGCCAGACGGTTATCCTGGAACCGCATCTCCCTCTGTATGACAAGGAAGGGAAAGAGAGAGGGAAGAGATTAGCAAGAGATTAGCAATCAAATATCAATTCAAGCGTTCAATCCCTTGGATTAGGTTTTCGTTATTGATGTGTAAAGACACCAACACATGATCTGTGTAAAAAAAGTGCATTTCTATTTTGGGATTTTTCCACTCTGAAATGAACAAGGTCCCTGTGGTTTTAGTGTGTTTGCATTGTTTTGGATGGAAAGATAGCACAAAGTCATGCTGTAATCAGAGCTCAACCTGAAAACAGGTTTATTTTCCTTAGATGTCTCCATCACATGACACTGGTAGCTGGTACATAGACTCTGCACTATGGCACACTTGCTTCATGAGGATGCACAAACCAGGCAAACCAAACCAGTGAAACTACCTACCTGGTAATTATGTTTGCCAAATAGTCTCATTGTGTCCTATTCAAATCGACTTGAGTGTTTTCATTGTATATCTGATTCTAAAGGACGTTATGCAGAAATATTGCAGCCTTATTAATTTCTAACATGTCCAAGTAAAAATAACTGAGTCTGAGTTGGAGAAAAAGAGACAATATCTGCATTAAAATAAGTGCACTCACCAGCTCTTTTCTAAGAAAATCCAACGCATCATCAATGGTATCGAAGCCACAGATGTTGCGGATGGTTAGATCTGAGTTCTCATCCCGCATAATTTCAGGCAAAAACACATATTTCTCTGCAGTCTCTTGACTATTATCTAAACCATTTGGGTTCTCCTTCCACGGTCGGCTCTGCAAGCGCTCCTGCCATTCAAGGTAGGATGGTCTGCGGGTTTGTAACTTTAGTTTTTCGGTAAGGACTTTCACATTGTTCAAATCCTCAGCGTTTCCCTCTGTATCTCCTTCGCAGTTGTCCTCGCCTCCCAGCTCTTTGAAGTCCATTGCAAGTGCACTAGACGTTTTAAATGGATCTGCGTAAAAAGTCATCATAGAGGTTGCAAAAACTTTTGAATGAGTTATTCTCAGCGCAGGATATGTCCCTTGAGTGTTCAGTCAGTGGGCTTGCCAGTTCTGGATTGGATGTGCACTGGTGTTCCTTACTTTATTTATAGAGTGATAAGGATAAACAAAAGTTACCGCCCCTTATTGAGCGAGGCTGCGAGGGAGAAGAGGTGTAGGCCATGCAAGTGTGCAGCCTCCCTCAAGTATTCATGTGACCACACGTTGGTGAAATAAAGAGTTAGCGGTGTCTACTTATGGCAGCACTCAGGTGCAACTTTTAACATTGGAACGCAAGGATTTGATTTGACATGTCAATGGTTCAAAGGCTTTTAAAAAATCCTACTCGAAAATGGCAATGGGATAAAAGTGACATTGATTTATCCATATCTCTGACACTTGTGAAGTTAAGATGACACATAGATATATTTTGTATTTATATGCAATGTTTGTAATTAAAATATTTTTTTATTTGATTCGATTTAAATTATTTTGGTGTTACCAATTCATTTTTATTAGGACAGGTACAGTAGCTATTCATACAAATTATTTATCAGTGCATGATCCTGACTGGAACAGCTGACAAACTGAAAAAAAGGTTTCACTTACTGTGATATGTGGTTGTCTTACCTAGCTTGTATGTCGCTCTGGATAAGTGTCTGCTAAATGCAAACGTTAACTCCTCAGAAATAGGATTGGAATGTTTTCATTTAGGGCAATGCCTCCATCTAGTGGTGATGGTCTAACACACGGGGAATCAATTCGACTTGCTCAATTATCGGATGGAAATATGGATGGGCTAGCAAGCAGCTTGCTGCAAGTTTTACACTATATGTGAGTGTCTACTCTCTGCCACCTATTGTTTGACCTTCAGATGATCCATTTTCTGTCAAAGACTAGGTCAACACATTGGGAATGAGAATGGTATTCACAAATGTTGACCAATACAGTGTCTTGCTTTGGATTGGTGACCTGAAGTTACTAGATGAGTAATGTAAACTAACTAGTCTGGGATGGTTCAACAACAGCTTGAAAGAGACAGCAGATTTCACTCATAAAATCTAGTATGATTTTTATACATACTCAACTCCAATGGTCAAATTAAGCAATAAGGCCCAAGGGGGTGTGGTACATGGCCAATATACCAGGGCTAAGAGCTGTTCTTAGGCTGTTCATAGGCACAGCTCTTTCTAGAGCAACAACTTGAAGATCACTGACGTCATGATTCAACCTTGTTTTTTTCAGAGTTTGCAGTTGTCTTGAAAGCACCATTAATCCAGATAATGCCTGACTTTGATGACAAAATTGGCCCACGAAGGACCGCTGCGCCACCTTCCTATTCAAGTGAGCACACCAAGGTGAGTACAAAAATGTCTTGTATGCTGCTGCATAAATTATGTAATATGCCTGGGAGATACAGTTGAAGTAGAAGTAGATGTCCTAACCGACTTGCCAAAACTATAGTTTGTTAACAAGACATTTGTGGAGTGGTTAAAAAAACAAGTTTTAATGACTCCAACCTAAGTGTATGTAAACTTCCGACTTCAACTGTATATACACCTGTTCTGAAAGGCCCGAGAGTCTGCAACACCACTAAGCAAGGGGCACCACCAAGCAAGCTTCACCACGAAGGCCAAGGAGCTATCCAAACAGGTTAAGGACAAAGTTGTGGAGAAGTACAGATCATGGTTGGGTTATACAAAAATATCCTAAACATTTAAGTCATACTTTGAACATCCCACAGAGCACCATTAAATCCATTATAAAAAAATGGAAAGAATATGGCACCGTAACAAACCTGACAAGAGAGGTCCGCCCACCAAAACTCACGTACCAGGAAAGAGGGCATTAATCAGAGAGGCATCAAAGTGACCAAGGAATTAGCCTGAAGGAGCAGCAAAGCTCCACAGCGGAGATTGGAGTATCTGTCAATATTACCCCTTTAAGCCGTACACTCCACAGAGCTGGGCTTTATGGAAGAGTGGCCAGAAAAAAAAGCCATTGCTTAAAGAAAAGAATAAGCAAACATGTTCGCCAAAAGGCATGTGGGAGACTCCCCAAACATATGGAAGAAGGTATTATGTTCAGATGATACAAAAATGTAGCATTTTGGCCATCAAGAAAAACGTTGGCACAAACCCAACACCTCTCACCCCCCTGAGAATACCATCCCAGATATTTTAGACTGGGACAGAGGTTCAGGGGCAGATCAGCTGCTGTGGTGCAGAAATGACAGATTGGCTGCTGTGGTGCAGAAATGGCAGATCGGCTGCTGTGGTGCAGAAATGACAGATTGGCTACTGTGGTGCAGAAATGACAGATCGGCTACTGTGGTGCAGAAATGACAGATCAGCTACTGTGGTGCAGAAATGTCAGATTAGCTGCTGCGGTGCAGAAATGACAGATCAGCTGCTGTGGTGCAGAAATGACAGATCAGCTGCTGTGGTGCAGAAATGACAGATCAGCTGCTGTGGTGCAGAAATAACAGATCAGCTGCTGTGGCGCAGTCAAGGTATAGGAAGAAAACAGAGAAGACACACTCATGCACACTGACACAGATCATGTAGCCTACTGCTGCCAGTTAGGCCTCATATTTTAGCTGTGTATTGTATGAAATATATTTCATACCTACTATAGGCTAATTAGTGAAATGGGGGATTTGGGAGAACATTTATACAATAGGCTACTACTTGCAATTTAGCCTAACAAGTCGCTAAATTGGCTTTTATAACAATAAGGCAATAGCCGTCTAATAGACATTTATACAGTGCTATATAAACATATTTTTCTTAACTCTATTGTTGGTTAAGGGCTTGTAAGTAAGCATTTCATGTTAAGGTCTACTACACCTGTTGATATTTGGTGCATGTGACAAATAACATTTTATTTTATTTGATTACAGTAAAGGTCAATTCGGGGACTGTCTGTGTATTTGAATTGTTTTATAAATGTTTAGAAGCTTCTGAATCAGTCTCTTCAGCCCAAGAATTGTGTTTATAAGCTGTAGTAATGAGTGACTGTGGTGTCGGATTACATTACATTGCCACAGCCACTGAAGGGTGGAAAATCCCACCTATCTCCTGCTTATTTCACTCACTGAAAGGCTTGTCACTTCTTGGCAGAAGGTTACACATAACCTTTGTGCACTGCACTGTCAAATGAAGCACAACGCTGTAAATCTATCCTCACCCACATAAACTAGTCCCGGCATCGTTCTATGACAAATCATTAGTAAAGTCGTTTTGCAGTCCTTAATCTAAAGTGAGTACTATTAATAATTTTTAAGTAGTTTCTAAATGTTTTGAGTGACTGGTTCAATTTCTCACCAGTCACTCACCAGGCATGCCATTGGTAGACATTCATACAGTACCTGGTAAATGAACAAGCACACAACACAGGAGGTTTTAGTAAATATACAGTACCAGTCTAAAGTTTGGACACACCTAGTCATTCAAGGGTTTTTCTTTATTTTTACTATTTTCTACATTGTAGAATAATAGTGAAGACATCAACACTATGAAATAACACACATGTAATCATGTAGTAACCAAAAGTGTTAAACAAAGATTCTTCAAAGTAGCCACACTCTGCATTTTCTAACACAGCAAAACTAGGGCCAGTAGGACCTGTCTGGTTGATTTAGATGTCAAGAAAGCGGAGCCATGCCTTATCATGGACAGACCTCTTCCCATTTTAGAAACCATTGAGTCTATATGTTTTGACCATGACCGCTTGCTATCTAGGGTTACACCCAGCAGTTTAGGGTTAGGGTTGAGTGAGTGATTTGTCCCAAAAACTATACTTTTAGTTTTTGAGATATTTAGCACCAGCCTATTGCTAGTTACGCATTCTAAAACGACCTGCGCTACAGACATATCGGTCCGCTAATACAGGACTAGTAAAGGCCAAGTGCACTTTTACAAATTAAAATGCGTTTTTAATTTGGAATTTTCTGGTGGTGCTGCATCACCCTCCAATTCCTTACTTCCCATGGCTATGCGTGAGTGGGGTGGGGCCAATAGGTGCCTGCTTGTTCATGAAAGTATAGCCAGTGGTGGAAAAAGTACTAATTTGTCAAAAAAGTAAAAATAACTTAATAGAAAATGACTCGAGTAAAAGTGAAAGTTACCCAGTAAAATACTACTTGAGTAAAAGTCTAAAAGTATTTGGTTTTAAATATACTTAAGTATCAAAAGTAAAAATGGAATTGTATAAACCATTTATAATAATAATAATAATAAAATGTACTTAATTATCAAAAGTAAAAGTATAAACCATTTCAAATTCCATTTTATTTTTTATTTTTTGCCCTTCTCACCCCCCCTTTAAATGCAAACTGTTCCAGATGTCATAAGGTGAATGCACCATTTTCTGGATTTTTCTTAAATGTAATTTTATTGACGAATAGCCAGGGGCACATTCCAACACTCAGACATAATTTACAAACAAAGCATTTGTGTTTAGTGAGTCCGCCAGATCAGAGGCAGTAGGGATGATCAGGGATGTTCTCTTGAATTGGACCATATTCCTGTCAAAATGTTCTGGGTGTCCAGGGAAAATGTATGGAGTAAACATTATTTTCTTTAGGAATGTAGCGCAGTAAAAGTAAAAGTTGTCAAACATATGACTAGTAAAGTACAGATACCCCCCAAAACTACTGAAGTAGTAGTTTTTACTTAAGTACTTTACACCACTGAGTATAGCCTACCAATGTCACTAACATTCAAAGTCGGATTGATGGACCATATAGCCTAGAATACAGAACTGCTGCCATATTGCATAAACCCCATATTTCAACGTGCTGACAGCCAATTGACATATTGCGCATAGGTCTACTAATAGTTACTAATAAAGTTTAACCTGTTAACATTTTCCCATCCTATACACAGGGCTGGATTACCTCATTTGGGGCCCTGGGGCACTGACTCCGGGGCCATTCTATTTAAAAAATAAAAGAAAACAATATTCTAGATTTGTTTGGGGGAAAACAGTTTTTGCCATGGTGCAGAGAGAAATATATGCAGTTATATAATGCTATTTCTACACATTCTTTCATGAGGCTTAAAGGAAATGTTGCAGTTTTAAAGCAAATGTCCTGCAATTCTACACATTTTGCCATGAGGCTGAGAGAACATTTAGCAGTTTCCAATCTAATCCCGCAATTCTTCATATTTATCAAAAATAAATAAATTGGAGGGGGTTGGCGGCCCCCTGGAGGTTGGGGGCTCCAGGGCACGTGCCCTGCCTGTCTGTTCTGTAATCTGGCCCTGCCTACAATCACTCAGTGAATGTTGGGTCAGGGTTTCTGGTTATGCATGCATGACTGTAAGTCGCTTTGGATAAAAGCGTCTGCTAAACAGAATATATTATTATTACTGTTGTTGTTATTATTATTAAGTTTGCTGTTGATAAGGATATCTCACTAACCAAAGCCCCCTCCTAACTCTCTCTCCCTCCCTGCCCATTATGGAAAACCTATTGGCCTCTTCTCTAGTACAGGCCAGAGACAAAGGATTTACATAATGGTGAGATATCTTGTGTGTGAGTCTGGATGTGTTTTTTGTGTTTTGCACTATGCTGCTTTCCATGTCCGTAGTACTGTGCGAAAGGAACAGAGGATTCTTAATGTTTTCCTCCACATGCTTTTTGTCATGAACTGCAAAGAATTGAGGACTTTCAGCATTAATTTGCAGCCGTGATGAATCTGGTTCGGAGGTGTACTGCAGACAAAGAGTTGTAATGGAGGGGAAATGTAGGTCTCACATATTGTCACTTAGAGAAACTCCAAGACTTTATTTTTCAGCCCAGATCATAGAACCCTGAGGGGTAGTGTTGAGTGTAAAGTGTAGGGTGAGACAGGCCCTTGTGTGTGTTTCATATAAACGCCATCCGGGTACTCTGGAACAATCACCCTCAAGTGTAAGGTACTGTAAGGTACTGTGTGTCCTCTAGCTGGATATTGAGGTACACTAGCAGGGTGGTAGAATACACACATGCCCTACATACACACCGAGCATTTTATTTAGGCTAGTTAGTGACTTTTTGTCATTCATACATATCCCCCTCCGCTCTCGCTCGACCCCCCCCCCCTCTCTTGCTCTCGCTCTCTGTGATCTCTCTCTTCTCTGGTAAGTGTGTCCGATATGTATCCATTTTTCTACAGACCGTTTAAACTCAGTCTCCAGGACCAGTTGGGAATCTCATCGCCTCCACAAGCCTACGCTCAAATGGAGGAGCTAGTAAGTGCCACACACACACACACACACACGCACGCACGCACGCACGCACGCACGCACGCACGCACGCACGCACGCACGCACGCACGCACGCACGCACGCACACACACACACACACACACACACACACACACACACACACACACACACACACACACACACACATATATAAATCCTGTCGTTGTTGCACTAAATCTAAAATCAGAGACAATCATCACAGACTATAATCCAGGTCTTCACATGTGACAGGAAAACAGAGTGCTGGGATCAGGAAGTCCACAGAGGGGGTTGGGAACAGACAACATGCCTATGGGTCACTGGGCAGACACAATAGAAGGGTCAAGATTCAGATCAATTCCTCCTGCTGAGACCACAATACCAGCTCTACAGCCTAGTACATGTGGTTTCACTTACTACATTATGACTGTGTAGTGTATACAGTACATGTGGGAAACAACATGAATCCCTGCTAAGCTATATAGTCAGCTTCCTGTGAAACCCTTGACATGGTACATTTAGGCTACTGTAGTTCTAAAACATATGATAGCCTGGGGATCGCTATGTCAAGACAACCTAATAGACCCAGTGTAGGCACTGTTAGAAGAAATCATATTATTTCAAACCAAAAAGGGTTCAATGGCTCGCTTCATATATGGCCCTCAAAAGGTTGTGTGTTTATATATATAGAACCACAAATCACCCTCATTGTTTAACAGTGAACTATATGTATCTGTGTTGTTGTGTCTTCCGACTTTCATCTCCCCCTGCAGCAGGATAGAGACTGAGTCATGTGAACAGAGACTACACTGTGTGTCTTAACCTTTATTTAACTAGGCAAGTCAGTTAAGAACAACTTCTTATTTACAATGACGGCCTACGCCAGCCAAACCCTCCCCTAACCCAGACGACACTGGGACAATTGTGCGCCGCTCCATGGAACTCCCGATCACAGCCGGTTGCGATACAGCCCGGGATCGAACCAGGGTCTGTAGTGACGCCTCTAGCACTGAGATGTAGTGCCTTAGACCGCTGCGCCACTCGGGAGTCACACACAGATACATTCATGTCACTACAATGCCATACTGTTGTCTTTAGATGGCATCTACGGTATCAAATAGCAAAACTGTGTTTCCCAGGTCATCATGTGCAGTAGCCGGACCCTAACGGGAGCTAATAGGAAGCGTTGCAGGGAGGATGCGCTCCTCCTCCAGTCGGTAATTGACAGCTCTGGGCTGGGTTACATCGTTGACACCCGTTCCAAGCAATATGCTCAGCAGACCAGGATGACAGAGAGCAGGTTGGAGTCCAGATCTAGCTACAGCTGTTGGAAGAGACTGTACTGCCAACTGGAAAGGTGTGTGTTTGCCTGTTGTGTGTGAGTTCTTTCATGTGTTTGTGGCTACGTATGTCTAACGTAGTTGCCAGGTTGTTTCTACTTTAGCCAACCCATTTTTTGTCATGCCAAACAATGCCACATTTGTTTGGCTGAATAGCTCTATGCCTATTGACTGAATAGTTGTATGTGTGTATCCCCAGGAGAAAGGTGCCCCAGGAGAGTCTGATAAAGCTGGTGGAGGCCTGTGGGGATCACTCCCACAGTGTGGACTGCTTACTGAGCAAGCTGGAGAACTCCCAGTTCTTCCATGGCCTGCATACTCACCCATTGAGCATGTTTGGAATCCTCTGAAAACGATGTGTAAGACAACGCGTTCCAGTTCCCACTAATTTCCAGCAACTTCCCACAGCCATTGATGAGGAGTTGGACAACATTCCACAGGCCACAATCAACAGCCTGATCAACTCTATGCGAAGGAGATGTGTTGCGATGCATGAGGCAAATGGTGGTCACACCACATACTGACTGGTTTTCTGTATTCCGAGTCATGTGAAATCCATAGATTAGGGCCTGATTAATATATTTTCAATTGACTGATTTCCTTATATGAACTGTAACTCAGTAAAATCTTTGTAATTGTTGTGTTTATATTTTTGTTCAGTGTATGTTATGTAACCCTCTATGGTGCTCTGTGGCTGTGTCCAGGGATGGCCACACTGTTCTAGTCCATGGTTCAAAGGTCACAGACACCACCCTTCTGGTGAGCTCTTTGGCCCAACTCATCCTGGACCCAAATACACGCACACTGGCCGGCTTCCTGTGTGTGTATGTGTGTAAGGTTGGCCATGCGGTTGGATTATAACAGTGAGGAGGCAACAACAGATATTGACTTCTCTTTCCCAGAGTGAGCCTTTTTATATGTAGATGGAGAAAATAGACTGCCGAAAATTGTATTTTACAACAAGACAAAGAAAACAGTGGTTGATGATCAAAGACAATCTGAATCAAAATATGTGGAACTCTATCAAAGAAAAACCCAAGTGTCAAGTATAGCTTTAAAACTGGAGGCATGCTGACCTGATCCCTGCCTCTCTCAAACAATGAAATAGCAGGGTTCTTATACCCACAATGCATCCGCCAATGGGAATACGTTTCACACAATGATTAATTAACAATCAAATCAAATTGTATTCGTTACATGCATCGTGAACAACTATTCAACCAAACTATTTAGCAGTCTTATGGATTGGGGGCAGACTTGATGCATTGGTAACGCTTTCCGTGCGGTAGCAGAGAGAACAGTCTATGACTTGGTGGCTGGAATCTTTGACAGTTTTTAGGGCCTTCCTTTGACACCGCCTGGTGTAGAGGTCATGTATGGCAGGGAGCTCAGCCCCAGCAAACAGGCAGAGCGTCAATACACGATTAAGATCGAATCCTACTACACCGGCTCTGACAGTCATCAGACGTGGCAGGGCTTGAAAACTATATTGATCAAAAATATTAAGTGTCGGTGCCATATTTCATGAGCTGAAATAAAAGATCCCTGAAATGTTCCCTATGCATAAAAAGCTTATTTCTCAAAAACAAATTGCACACATTTGTTTACATTCCTGTTAGTGAGCATTTCTCTTTTGCCAAGATAATCCATCCACCTGACAGGTGTGTCACATCAAGAAGGTGATTAAACAGCATGGTCATTACACAGGTGCACCTTGTGCTGGAGACAA
This sequence comes from Oncorhynchus gorbuscha, assembly GCF_021184085.1. Classification (NCBI taxonomy): domain Eukaryota; kingdom Metazoa; phylum Chordata; class Actinopteri; order Salmoniformes; family Salmonidae; genus Oncorhynchus; species Oncorhynchus gorbuscha. Next base: position 66,201,416 of record NC_060182.1, read on the forward strand.
TAAAAGGCCAATAAAATGTGCAGTTTTGTCACACAATACAATGCCAGAGATGTCTCAAGTTTTGCGGGAGCGTGCAATTGGTATGCTGACTGCAGGAATGTCCACCAGAGCTGTTGCCAGACAATTGAATGTTAATTTATCTACCATAAACTGCCACCAACTTCATTTTAGAATTTGGCAGTAGGTCCAACTGGCCTAAAAACCACAGACCACGTGTAACCACGCCAGCCCAGGACGACCACATCCAGCTTCACTTGCGAGACCAGCCACCCGGACAGCTGATGAAACTGAGGAGTATTTATGTCTGTAATAAAGCCATTTGTGGGGGAAAACGTATTCTGATTGGCTGAGCCTGCCCAGTGGGTGGGCATGGATCCCAAGTAGGTAGGCCTATGCCCTCCCAGACCCACCCATGGCTGCGCCCTTGCCCAGCAATGTGAAATCCATAGATAGGCCCTAATGAATTTATTTCAATTTACTCTTTGAAATTGTTGTGTTGCATTTAGATTTTTGTTCAGTATATCACAGATTACGAATGGAAACCCAGCTGCGAGCTGCCCAGTGATGCTAGCCTACCAGTCGAGCTAAATACCAAATATGTTAACTTTAAGGCAAACAGCACTGAACCATGCATGAGAGCACCAGCTGTTACAAACGACTATGTGATCACACTTTCTATAGAGAGTGAGTAAGACCTTTAAACAGGTTAACATTCGCAGGGCCGCAGATCCAGACAGATTACCAGGATGCATACTCAGAATCAAGGGCAACCATTACAATATACACCTGTTCATATTATAAACATAAATGTATTTCCATAGTGCACACACTTCAATAAAGATTCTACACAATGCTTTAAGCATAAATACACCCAGGGATATAAACGCACTGTACGTAAGAAACTATGCGCTCAACACGCCCCATTTCTCTGTCAATTCTCAGACCAGGAAATTTACATTTACATTTACATTTAAGTCATTTAGCAGACGCTCTTATCCAGAGCGACTTAATTAACAGATAACCCTCTTCAATTAATGAGGAAAACAAGATAAGCAGCTCCATTTCTTAAGCTTAATCCTCATGATTTAATAGTCAAACATGAATACATCAGTTGTTTCCTGATCATAAATACATGAGTTACATACTGGGTGTAACAGCTTTCTTCCTGGGAAAGAGAGGACCAAAGCACAGCGTGGTGAGTGTTCATCTTATTTAATAAATAAATCCAAACTGAACACTTCAACTTACAAAACAATAAATGTGAAAACAGAAACAGTCCTGTGTGGTGAAACAGACACGGAAACAATCACCCACAAAACAACAGTGAAACCCAGGCTACCTAAGTATGATTCTCAATCAGAGACAACTAACGACACCTGCCTCTGATTGAGAACCATACTAGGCCGAACACAGAAAAACAACCTAGAAACACAAAACATAGAATGCCCACCCAACTCACGCCCTGACCAACTAAAACAAACAATTAACACAATAACTAGGGTCAGAACGTGACACTGAGCAATGCACAACAATGGGTTTTAAGCGCACAAACCTATTGACAGCGTGCGACCATAAACTCTCATGTCTACTCTCGTTTGCAGGTATCAGCAACAATCAAGAGGACATCTCTACCCCACATTATTATTAATAAAGAAATGTGCTTCTCATCATCCGTAAATCATTGTCAGTGTCTGGTAATTCATCATTTCTTTAGATCAAGTGATGGAGCTCATGGGACGATCAGCAGCATCCAGTGTTGATGATGCTGCTGGACTGGCAGTTCCCCCTGGCCGCGGGCTTCTCTGAGCCTGTGCTGCTGCGGCTGGCCAATGAGGTCTACGCTTCCGACTATGGCACCTTCCTCTGCAACAGCGATCAGGAGAGTTGAGACGTGTGACACCTGGATTCATCCGTTGTCCAGACTCCTTATATCCACAGTTCTTGTCCAAGAATATAGTCTATCCACACTAAATCCGCATTTGTCTGTACCTTTCCACTTGCTCTTCATCTGTCTCTCTCTATTGTTAGGTGTGCTGCAGGGGCGAAGGAGAGAACCCACTGTCTGTTCCAGTCCCTCCTGAGGCCCTGTGAGAGGGAGCACTACTCTACCCCCTGTATGAGCCTACTGAGCTGGCCATCTGGCCCTCTGTCGATCCACAGTCCCTGCAGCTCTGGAGAGGTGAGTTACAGTACTACAGGCAGATCTGGGGCTGCTCTCCCCTTCAGCAGCCCTCTGACATACGCTGAATGTCGGATGGGTGAATTGAAATAGCTATTACATGAAGAGTATTTACTACAACAGTTAATCAATGAGTAATACGCACCAAAAAAATATTGCATTATTCCCAAAGAACATGTCTTTTTCTGGATGTGTCTAAGGTCTGCTCCTGTGGTGGACCCAATATGCTCTTCACCTGAGGGAACACCGGGGGAGATACGGAACCTTGTTATTGAGTGCCGTGAGGAAAGTTGAAAACATTGATGAAGAGAGGACAACAATACAGTGACACACAGAGACACTGGAGGCTCATCCTGGTTGATTGACTGTTGAGGGAGAGAACAAATCTACTTTTATTGCAAGAGATTGCTGCTCCTATGGACATCAAATTGCATCGCATACTGTGAAAGTTCCTCATTGTTAAAAAATGTTTCTCTCATGATGACACATATCTACTCTAACTACCTTTTTTATACTGTTTTCACTGCAAGTCCAGATTTTGTTTTCTAGAATTAAGAGATCAGGGAAAATGTAATGTATATTATTGTTGACAATCAAACATTTAACAAGATGAATTCAAACGATTTCATAGCTTATTTTGTGCAGGACGAATGTGATGTCCTTTAAACCTTAGCCTAGTACTATGATGCATTTCAGGACAAACACACTTTTTTATTTTTTAACTAGGCAAGTCAGTTAAGAACAAATTCTTATTTTCAATGCCGGCCTAGGAACAGTGGGTTAACGACAGATTTGTACCTTGTCAGCTTGGGGGTTTGAACTTGCAACCTTCCGGTTACTAGTCCAACGCTCTAACCACTAGGCTACGCTGCTGCCCCATATACACTACCGTTCAAAAGTTTTGGAACACCTAGTCATGTTGCTTACAGTATCAGGCTACATACAGTACCAGTCAAATGTGTGGACAGGTTTTTTATTTTTTTATTTCTACTATTTTCTACATTGTAAAATAATAGTGAAGACATCAAACTATGAAATAACACATAGAATTATGTAGTAACCAAAAAACTTCTAAACAAATCTAAATATATTTTATATTTGAGATTCTTCAAATAGCCACTCTTTGCCTTGAGGACAGCTTGCACACTCTTGGCATTCTCTCAACCAGCTTCACCTGGAATGCTTTTCAACAGTCTTGAAGGAGTTCCCACATATACTGAGCACTTGTTGGCTGCTTTCCTTCACTCTGTGGTACAACTCATCCCAAACCATCTCAATTTGGTTTTGGTAGGGGGATTGTGGAGGCCAGGTGATCTGATGCAGCACTCCATCACTCTCCTTCTTGGTAAAATATCCCTTACATAACCTGGAGGTGTGTTGGGTCATTTGTCCTGTTGAAAAACAAATGATAGTCCCACTTAGCCCAAACCTTCTTTTTTTTCCATTTTCTTTTCACCTTTATTTAACCAGGTAGGCTAGTTGAGAACAAGTTCTCATTTGCAACTGCGACCTGGCCAAGATAAAGCATAGCAGTGTGAACAGACAACACAGAGCTACACATGGAGTAAACAATTAACAAGTCAATAACACAGTAGAAAAAAAGGGGAGTCTATATACAATGTGTGCAAAAGGCATGAGGAGGTAGGCGAATAATTACAATTTTGCAGATTAACACTGGAGTGATAAATGATCAGATGGTCATGTACAGGTAGAGATATTGGTGTGCAAAAGAGCAGAAAAGTAAATAAATAAAAACAGTGTGGGGATGAGGTAGGTGAAAATGGGTGGGCTATTTACCAATAGACTATGTACAGCTGCAGTGATCGGTTAGCTGCTCAGATAGCTGATGTTTGAAGTTGGTGAGGGAGATAAAAGTCTCCAACTTCAGCGATTTTTGCAATTCGTTCCAGTCACAGGCAGCAGAGTACTGGAACGAAAGGCGGCCGAATGAGGTGTTGGCTTTAGGGATGATCAGTGAGATACACCTGCTGGAGCGCGTGCTACGGATGGGTGTTGCCATCGTGACCAGTGAACTGAGATAAGGCGGAGCTTTACCTAGCATGGACTTGTAGATGACCTGGAGCCAGTGGGTCTGGCGACGAATATGTAGCGAGGGCCAGCCGACTAGAGCATACAAGTCGCAGTGGTGGGTAGTATAAGGTGCTTTAGTGACAAAACGGATGGCACTGTGATAAACTGCATCCAGTTTGCTGAGTAGAGTGTTGGAAGCAATTTTGTAGATGACATCGCCAAAGTCGAGGCTCGGTAGGATAGTCAGTTTTACTAGGGTAAGCTTGGCGGCGTGAGTGAAGGAGGCTAACCCTAACCTGTTTGTTGACTTGGCTTTCGAAGACCTTAGATAGGCAGGGCAGGATGGATATAGGTCTGTAACAGTTTGGGTCCAGGGTGTCTCCCCCTTTGAAGAGGGGGATGACTGCGGCAGCTTTCCAATCCTTGGGGATCTCAGATGATATGAAAGAGAGGTTGAACAGGCTGGTAATAGGGGTTGCGACAATGGCGGCGGATAGTTTCAGAAATAGAGGGTCCAGATTGTCATGCCCAGCTGATTTATACGGGTCCAGGTTTTGCAGCTCTTTCAGAACATCTGCTATCTGGATTTGGGTAAAGGAGAACCTGGAGAGGCTTGGGCGAGGAGCTGCGGGGGGGGGGCGGAGCTGTTGGCCGAGGTCGGAGTAGCCAGGCGGAAGGCATGGCCAGCCATTGAGAAATGCTTGTTGAAGTTTTCGATAATCATGGATTTATCGGTGTGACCGTGTTACCTAGCCTCAGTGCAGTGGGCAGCTGGGAGGAGGTGCTCTTGTTCTCCATGGACTTCACAGTGTCCCAGAACTTTTTGGAGTTGGAGCTACAGGATGCAAACTTCTGCCTGAAGAAGCTGGCCTTAGCTTTCCTGACTGACTGCGTGTATTGGTTCCTGACTTCCCTGAACAGTTGCATATCGCGGGGACTATTCGATGCTATTGCAGTCCGCCACAGGATGTTTTTGTGCTGGTCGAGGGCAGTCAGGTCTGGAGTGAACCAAGGGCTGTATCTGTTCTTTGTTCTGCATTTTTTTAAACGGAGCATGCTTATCTAAAATGGTGAGGAAGTTACTTTTAAAGAATGACCAGGCATCCTCAACTGACGGGATGAGGTCAATGTCCTTCCAGGATACCCGGGCCAGGTCGATTAGAAAGGCCTGCTCACGGAAGTGTTTTAGGGTGCGTTTGACAGTGATGAGGGGTGGTCGTTTGACTGTGGCTCCGTAGCGGATACAGGCAGAGGCAGTGATCGCTGAGATCCTGGTTGAAGACAGCGGAGGTGTATTTGGAGGGCCAGTTGGTCAGGATGACATCTATGAGGGTGCCCTTGCTTACAGAGTTAGGGTTGTACCTGGTGGGTTCCTTGATGATTTGTGTGAAATTGAGGGCATCTAGCTTAGATTGTAGGACTGCCGGGTGTTAAGCTTATCCCAGTTTAGGTCACCTAACAGAACAAACTCTGAAGCTAGATGGGGGGCAATCAATTCACAAATGGTGTCCAGGGCACAGCTGGGAGCTGAGGGGGGTCGGTAGCAGGCGGCAACAGTGAGAGACTTATTTCTGGAGAGAGTCATTTTCAAAATTAGTAGTTTGAACTGTTTGGGTATGGACCTGGAAAGTATGACATTACTTTGCAGGCTATCTCTGCAGTGGACTGCAACTCCTCCCCCTTTAGCAGTTCTATCTTGACGGAAGATGTTATAGTTGGGTATGGAAATCTCTGAATTTTTGGTGGCCTTCCTGAGCCAGGATTCAGACACGGCAAGGACATCAGGGTTAGCAGAGTGTGCTAAAGCAGTGAGTAAAACCAACTTAGGGAGGAGGCTTCTGATGTTGACATGCATGAAACCAAGGCTTTTTTGATCACAGAAGTCAACAAATGAGGGTGCCTGGGGACATGCAGGGCCTGGGTTTACCTCCACATCACCCGCGGAACAGAGAAGGAGTAGTATGAGGGTGCGGCTAAAGTCTATCAAAACTGGTCGCCTAGAGCGTTGGGGACAGAGAATAAGAGGAGCAGGTTTCTGGGCATGGTAGAATATATTCAGGGCATAATGCGCAGACAGGGGTATGGTGGGGTGCGGGTACAGCGGAGGTAAGCCCAGGCACTGGGTGATGATGAGAGAGGTTGTATCTCTGGACATGCTGGTTGTAATGGGTGAGGTCACAGCATGTGTGGGAGGTGGGACAAAGGAGGTATCAGGGGTATGAGGAGTGGAACTAGGGGCTCCATTGTGAACTAAAACAATGATAACTAACCTGAGCAACAGTATACAAGGCATATTGACATTTGAAAGAGACATACAGCGAGGCATACAGTAATCACAGGTGTTGAATTGGGAAAGCTAGCTAAAACAGTAGGTGAGACAGCAGCTAATCAGCTAGCACAACAACAGCAGGTAAAATGGTGTTGACGAGGCAATGGGGCCGACAGATAAAACAAGCAAGCAGAATGGAGTACCGTGATTAATGGACAGTCCAGCGTGCATCAGCTATGTAGCCAAGTGATCAGTGTCCAGGGGGCAGCGGTGGATGGGGCAGGGAAGCTGGACTGGCGAGTGTTATCCCAGGTTAAAAAACTAACAATGACTAAATAGCTTGTAGCTAGTTAGCTGGTTAGCTTCTGGAGGTTCTTGAGTGTGTTCTAAAAATTAAAAATAATAGCGATTCCGTATCACATTGGGTGAGGCAGGTTTCCGGAAGGTTTAAACAAATTAAAAAATCGGAACGAGATAGAAAGTACATATGGGTCCAGTGAGTGTTTGGGACACGGCGATGCAGACGGTTAGCAGGCCTGTGCTAACAAGCTAACAGTTAGCAGGCCGGGGTAAACAAGGTAGCAGTTAGCGGACCTGGGCTAAACAAGCTAGCAGTTAGCAGGCCGAATTAGCAAGCAAGGAGATAGCAAGGGCTAGAGAGTTAGCCATTGGGGGATGTCGCGATGGGGTGAGTCTGTTTATTCCTCTTCATGCGGTGACATCGATAGACCGACAGAACTTTGTTTTTGCCGTTCAGACGTGAGTCCTGATTTTTTCTCTGTCACGGTGCAGAGATCTTCCCGGGAGGTCGTTACTAAGGGAGAGGGAACGATCACCAACCTTCCTTGGGCCCGGGTATTGTAGCCCAGGAGTATGCTACGGTGGTAAGCACAGGTGCTCTGGCCGGGCTGGCTTCAAGCTAAGTGGGTGGAAACGCTAGCCAGGAGTAATCATCTGGGGTTGCGGTTTAGCTCGATAGCTAGTTGTGAAGATCCAGCTGAAAAATGTTCCGTTTGCGGTGGGAATCCGGGGATAATAAATAGGTCCGTTATGCTCTGGTTAGCGTCACGTTGTTCGAACTGGCGAGAGCTTTCCGAGCTAAAGGTTAGCTGATGACCGGTTAGCTGGAGACCGCTAGCATAGCTGGTGGTTAGCTGGCTAGCTTCAGTTGAGGGGTTCCGGTTCCGAAGTAAATATAAATACTTTAGGAAAAAGTAGCTACATTGGGTGAGGCGGGTTGCAGGAGAGTATTTGGAAGCTTGGGTTTAGCAAAATGTTTTTAAAGATATACGAAGAAAATATGTAAAACGAAAAAGAAACGATATATACAGGGGACACGATACGACAGGACGACTTACTGCTACGCCATCTTGGATCCAAATGGGATGGTGTATCGCTGCAGAATGTTGTGGTAGCCATGCTGGTTAAGTGTGCCTTGTTTTCTAAATAAATCATAGACATTGTCACCAGCAAAGCACCCTCACACCATAACACCTCCTCCTCCATGCTTTTTGGTGGGAAATACACATGCGGAGATCATCAGTTCATCCACACTGCGTCTCACAAAGACATGGTGGTTGGAACCAAACATCTCCCATTTGGACTCCAGACCAAAGGACAAATTTCCACCGGTCTAATGTCCATTGCTCGTGTTTCTTGGCCCAAGCAAGTCTCTTCCTCTTATGGTGTCCTTTAGTATTTTACCTTTTTTATTTCACCTTTATTTAACCAGGTAGGCCAGTTAAGATCAAGTTCTCATTTGCAACTGCGACCTGGCCAAGATAAAGCAAAGCAGTGCGACACAAACAGCAACACAGAGTTACACAATCGTACAGTCAATAACACAATAGAAAAAAAGAAAGTCTATATACAGTGTGTGCAAATGGCATGAGGTAAGGCAATAAATAGGCCATAGTAGCAAAGTAATTAAAATTTAGAAAATTAACACTGGAGTTATAGATGACCAGGTGGTGATGTGCAAGTAGAAATACTGGTGTGCAAAAGAGCAGAAAAGTAAATAAAAACAATATGGGGATGAGGTAGGTAGATTGGGTGGGCTATTTACAGATGGGCTATGTAAAGCTGCAGCGATCGGTTAGCTGCTCGGATAGCTGATGTTTAAAGTTATTGAGGGAAATATAAGTCTCCAGCTTCAGTGATTTTTGCAATTAGTTCCAGTCATTGGCAGCAGAGAACTAGAAGGAAAGGCGGCCAAAAAGGTGTTGGCTTTGGGGATAACCCGTGAGATATACCTGCTGGAGCGCGTACTACGGGTGGGTGTTGTTATCCCAATGGTTTCTTTGCAGCAATTCGACCATGAAAGCTTGATTCACACAGTCTCCTCTGAACAGTTGATGTTGAGATGTGTCTGTTACTTGAACTCTGTGAAGCATTTATTTGGAATGCAATTTCTGAGGCTGGTAACAGTAATGAACTTATCCTCTGCAGCAGAGGTAACTCTGGGTCTGCCATTCCTGTGGCGGTTCTCGTGAGAACATAGCGCTTGATGGTTTTTGCGACTGCACTTGAAGAAACTATCAAAGTTCTTGAAATGTTCTGTATAGACTGACCTTCATGTCTTAAAGTAATGATGGACTGTAATTTCTCTTTTTGTTTTTTTGAGCTGTTCTTGCCATAATATGGTCTTTTACCAAATAGGGCGATCTTCTGCACAACCCCCCTACTTTGTCACAACACAACTGATTGGCTCAAACGCATTAAGAAAGAAAGAAATTCCACAAATGAACTTTTAAGAAGGCATACCTGTTAATTGAAATGCATTCCAGGTGACTCCCTCATGAAGCTGGTTGAGAGAATGCCATGAGTGTGCATAGCTGTCATCAAGGCAAAGGGTGGCTACTTTGAAGAATCTCAAAAGTAAAATATATGTTGATTTGTTTAACACTTTTCTGGTTACTACATGATTCCATATGTGTTATTTCATAGTTTTGATGTCTTCACTATTATTCTACAATGTAGAAAATAGTACACATAATGAGTAGTTTTTCTAAAACTTTTGACCGGTATTGTATCTTATTGTTTTTGTTAATAAATTGTTTCTGTATTCTGATTTGGTTGGTTGATGTGTGTTTCTGTTGGGTTTTAAAGACAGGAATCAGAAGTCCTCTTCACAGCATTTGACTTATACACAACACACTACACCTGAGGTGACATATATTACACCAAACTGTAGTAAGTAGCATAATGCTTGTTGTCACTTGTCAAATATATTTTTGATCCCTTCTCTGACTCTGAAGTAAGCCTCTACGTTCCAGTCCTGCTCAAGCAAAACTCAGCTAAACATTTCTACACAATGCAAATTCACTGTGAGCAGCTAGTCAGCATGTTTGCCCACATGTATTGCCTTGCAGGCTGGATATTGTAGTCCTTTACAATTGAGTCACGCCCTCTTGCGCTCTTACATCACAACAAGGAAAACCACATATCCCAGCATGACTTTCATCAGCCGTTTATCTAGCTTTACCCAATGAATGCTTGGTGCGCTTAATCCGTGACCAATCGGAGGGTAATCTTTTAATTCTAAGAGTTAACTACCATGAAAACCGTTTTACCAGCGCAATTTTCATAAATTCGTTCTGTAACATAGCGTGAAATGCGATTGTGCGATCTGTAAAGTCTTCAGTTTGGTTGGCACGAACAGAGACTGATTGCAGGTTTTTGTCAGCACACAGGTAACATGTTGTTTTGTATCCATTCTATTTCTGAAAGATAACGCGTGGTGTTTCAGTCAATATGAACTGTATAAAGTTGATGTTTTAAATGGGCTAAACAACAATGTTACATAACTAACCTACTCATTGTTGTACGGATGTGTAACTGAAAAACAGCTTCTATCTCAAGGCTGACTGTTAAATAGGCATCACGAGCTGGCCTCCATCCAGTACTCTGCCCTGAACTTACAGGCAGGGTACCACCCGGTTGCTCACCCCTGCACTTTCGAGGCTGCTGCCATATGTACATAGACATGGAAAACTCGTCACTTTAATAGTGTTTACATACGGTTTAACCAATTTCAAATGTATATACTGTACTCTAGTCAAGGCCATCCTCTTCAACTAATGCTGTGCATTTACTATTCTATCCACGTATTCTTCAGATATACTACATATTCTATCCACACACGGTCCATAATGTCTATTACAGCCCATCACACACAAGCATAGACACACACATATATATACATATATACATACATATATGCTACTCGCTGTGTATTATATCTGCATAGTCACTTCACCTCCACCTACATGTACAAATTACCTCAACAAATCTGTACCCCGCACACTGACTCGGTACCGGTTCCCCATGTATATAGCCTCATTATTGTTATTCTTAATGTGTTACTTTTTATTATTACTTTTTATCATTACGTTTTATTTTAGTCTACTTGGTAAATATTTTCTTAACTCTTCTTAAACGGCACTGTTGGGTTAAGCAATTCACAGTAAAGTCTACACTTGTTGTATTTGGCGCATGTGACAAATACAGTTTGATTTGATATTTATACACACTCTGGACTCCTACATTGCTCGTCCTAATATTTCTATATTTCTTAATTCCATTCTTTTACTTTTAGGTTCATGTGTATTGTTGTGTATTGTTAGATATTACCACACTGTTGGAGCAAGGAACACAAGCATTTCGCCAAAACTGCAATAACATCTGCTAACGTTACATATGTGTGTTCGACCAATAAAATTTGATTTGATTTTTCCATTGCACTGTTCAAATGGTAATTTCTGAATTAATCCATAGAATAAACCGTGCCTATGGCCGAAATGGTGTCATTCCTACTGAGTGAGATTGATTTGCCGGATGAAATAGATAACATGTTGTCTTTGATCCATCTTTTTCCACAGGGTCAACAGCTCCACATGCTACCGGGTATGCGGTTCTGTATGCCCTCCGCGGCAGCTCTATTCGGATCGTTGTGCCATGGCTGTCGCAGCCGGGCGCGTAGTTTGTCATTCCGGGGCTGTAGTTGCTCGCCCCGACAGAACAGCCGGTGGAACAGTCAGGATTCAAAAAAATCTACTGCAGAGAACCCACGAATTCTCATCACAGGTTAACTATTCTTTATTATCTCAAGTAGCAAATAACACTTTATGGCCCATAGTCTATAGATAGGCCCTATAGGATGTATATGTGTTTATGAAATTGAGTCAAATCTGTTCCATTTGTTTATACACGCATAGGCATGCTGTCATTCTCTTTGTCATTTCGAGTTGTTTTCACTGTTCAGTAAGTGGCCATCCTATTTTCCTTAGTACAATAGGCTGTGAGTAGACTGGGGACAAAAAGGCCCTAGCAAGTGACCATGGGCAGAATAATGGCCTGAGGCCAGTTTTTGTCTGTGCATAAAGCTTTGGTGAAAACAAAAAAGGTTGCAGCCTGGTTGAAGCACAATATGACAAAACATCCAGCCCTACTTTTTTCTGAAATTGTACATAAGAAACACATTTTCACCATATATTCTCTGAGACCTTTTAGCAAATACAAATGAACAAGAACAATTGAGATGGTGTTGTTTCATGAATGGTTATGCATTATTTTTCTCTTCGTGGTTAAGGAGGCCTTGGCCAGTTAGGTGTGGGGCTTGCAGAAATCCTGAGGTAAGAAAAAAACTAAAGAGTAATCTTTTCTTCAATGCTGATTTCTTCAATGTTGTATAAATATATTCCCCAGGTTGTCAAATTCTCACTTAACATCTAATTTACCTTCTGGGGTCGGGCTCCTATCCAATTCAATTCCGTAAATTCCAGGAATTAACTGAAATGTCATATATTAAATGAATATCAATGTGTAGGAAACAGTACGGAAGAGAAAACGTTATCCTATCGGATATTAAAAAGGCTCCACCAGAAGTGTACAGAAGTGGTAAGTTTTCTTAGTTGGCACGATCAGCAATTCTCTATTGATCTCAATGTCCATGCACATCTCCATACTGCGCTTCTCAAATCCTCTTCTTTTCTGCAGAAAATAACATGTTCCCTGCCTTGGAGGGGCAATCCATAGTTTGTAAATCTTTTCTCCTCTCCCTCAGGCCCGTTTCTGTATGCTGACGTGTTGGACTATAAGAACCTCAGAGAGTTGGTGGTGAATAACCGCATCACCTGGCTGGTGCATTACAGCGCTCTACTCAGTGTTGTAGGAGAGGCCAATGTGGCCCTGGCACGCAAGATCAATATCACAGGTCAGCTCCAAATTCACACACACACACGCTACCACAGTATCCAGGGCAGTATCACTGTATCCCTTTTTGCAAGGTTTGTATGTTTTTGTCTAAAGCTTCACTCCTTGCTGTTCTTTCTAGGCCTTCATAATGTGCTGGACCTGGCTCTGGAGAGCTGCTTACGTCTCTTTGTCCCTAGCACCATCGGAGCTTTTGGCCCTTCTTCTCCCCGTGACCCCGCACCTGACCTGTGTGTCCAGAGGCCTCATACCATTTATGGGGTGTCCAAAGTGCACGCCGAACTGATGGGGGAGGTGTGACCTGTTATGTTCACACATACAAATATACACACATCAACACACAAACAGTCATAGATGCAGTCGTAATGCGACCACATTGCTGTCAAATGCACACTCTTGCACACACACAACCTGCCGGTCCACTCTTAAAGCGAGAGCATACAACCTGCCGGTCCTCTGTTAAAGAGAGAGCACACAGCCTGCCGGTCCTCTCTTAAAGCGAGAGAGTTTTCACATGTAGATTTTTCAGAGAGAGTAAGTCGATGAATTAACAGTGCAGATTAAGTTAAATATGTTTTTGCTGGTTATATGCTTTGATTGTGTTAAATCTCTCTCTGTTAGTATCTTCATCACAAGTATGGACTGGACTTCCGCTGCCTACGCTATCCTGGCATCATCTCAGCTAACACACAGCCTGGGGGAGGAACAACAGGTAACCCATATTTATCATATAATCATTTATTAAGGTATTAATGCCATAGGGATATATTCCAATACATTCTGTGTACTTTTTTGCTCTCCTTTCCCATAGACTATGCTGTCCAGATTTTTCATGATGCTCTCAGCACAGGTCACCACGAGTGCTATTTACGCGCTGACACACGTCTGCCCATGATGCACATTGGTGACTGCCACCGTGCAACTGTGGAGTTCATGCATGCCCCGGAATGCCAACTGTCGCTGCGCACGTACAACATCGCTGCCATGAGCTTCACCCCTGAGGAAGTTTCCACGGAAATACGCAAGCACCTGCCCCACCTCAAGGTCACCTATAACCCTGACTCTGTCCGCCAGACCATTGGTATGTTCATTGTTCACCTTATTGGTGTGTGTCTGACTGTCTGTGGAGTGTTTTTAATTGTTATTGAACCTCAAGATGTGTGATTTGAATTAAGCCATAGCAGAAGTATATGGAACGTTTTCTCCTTCATGGTGAATAGGCCAGAGTAGATATACATTGTATTTTTTGTAGTAGTATTAAATATTGTAAGCCTTACATGTCAGCCTTTCTCTCATCCTTGACCTCCTACAGCATTGCTAATTCAAATCGAATCGAAACAAATTTGATTTTTTTCGCTAAAGGTTTGCTTCACACTGTCCCCAGTCATGAATGACATCATCATTGGGTCTTATGAAAGTTGTGATGTGTAAAATAACTATTGACCATGATTGTCCCCTGGTGTGTAGCGGACAGCTGGCCAGTGAGGTTTGATGACTCCAATGCACAGAGAGACTGGGGCTGGAAGTCGACCTATGGGCTTGAGGAGCTCGTCTCAGACATGCTAAGCTCCATCCATGACAAGAAGACCAATGCCGGACTGCCAGTCAGCTAGCAGGCCCCACTCACAGAGACTGACCTGCCAATCACTATTCCCTTAAATCCACTTCATTCTAGGTGCATATCACAACAGACCCTCTTTAACCTTAGCATAATTTCCAAACAAGGAACTTTTGTATGTCAGGAATATTCTACCAATAAACCAGGGACTATTTTCAAACCAGGAGTCTTCAGCCAGAACCACTCAACTTGCCACGACAGTGGACACTGAAACCACACACACACACATGGTAGGCAGCACACGCTCTCATAATAGCAGCCTTACTCATTACAGTCAATCATTCTCTTCTGTTGTGACTTTCTTCAGTTTCTGTTGTTTTAATTGTGATAGAGATCATTTAAGTATCATAGCAGGTTTAATATTAGCCTCAAACCTCTGGGGGAAATAGGCTTCAGGCAAATTATTTTACATATAGTTAAGTCAAATCAAATTATATTTGTCCCATGCGCCAAATACAACAACCTTACAGTGAAATGCTTACTTACAAGCCCTTAACCAACAATGCAGTTTTAAGAAAAATAAGTGTAAAAAATAAGTAAATAAGTAAAAAATAGCGATATTGTTCAGAGGGTACCGGTACAGAGTCAATGTGTGGGGGCACCATTTAGTCAAGGTAATTGAGGTAATATGTACATGTAGGTAGAGTACCCCTACCATCAGTTTACAGTATCATTTCATTTCCCTCTTGGCCTGCTGCATTAGGGTAGTATAGAGGGCACAGTGAAATGACACGGCAGCAGTGAGAGATATAGGGAAACCTATCAGGCATAATGGATGCAGAAGAAACAGAGAATCCACAATGTTTATAAAAAGGCCTGCCTTTACAGCACAAATTCAGAAGATGTTAAAATATCTTCATATTTCTTTACAGGCACAGTGTTATTTTGGGTACAAATGGGTACCAAATAAATTCAGAATTTAAGCCTTGTTTTTAATTTAAAGACTTATTATAAATATATTTGTGGGTAATGAACAAAATTGCAGTGTACTTTCGATCAGGAATGGAATAAATCTCTTAATTTGTTCATTCTGTTTTGATATTTGCTGTTGGGGGACTGATTTATTATGGCAGTATTCTAGGCTACTAATCGGTAGGCCTACTGTGTGTTGATGAACAGACCTTGGCCTACAAGCATTTCGCTACTTCTGCAATAACATCTGCTGAATATGTGTATGTGAGCAATAACATTTGATTTGATCATTCAATAATTTTGAATTTCATCATAGGGTTTCATAACTCCAGCAATATTTTGAGCTACAATCCAAAGACAACGTTGGTGCAAAATATATCACATTTCATTATGTTTGATTGATACATAACATACAGTTGATTGCTAGAATGTAACATTGCAATAGAATGTTGCTTACAGTATGGAATTATGTAGTAACCAAAAAAGTGCTAAACAAATCAAAATAGATTTTAAATTTGAGATTCTTCAAAGTAGCCACCCTTTGCCTTGATGACAGCTTTGCACACTCTTGGCATTCTTTCAACCAGCATTGGGGAAGGTATTGGTATGTGTTAATTGTAGGGGTGCCCATGGGGCTGGGGATCTGAAATGTCCTGTGCGAGAGAGGCAGTTTGAGGTTTCCAGGGTGAGTAGTGCAGAAATTGTCATATGCTGAGGCAGAATAAATAGGTATGTGTGTGGTAACATCCGACCTTTTTTTCAACACATAGTGTCAATAAAATCATTCTAATAAGGCACGACATAATACAACATCCTGTTGAAACAAGGCTCATATAGCTTTATTGTTGTTGAATGGACCAAAAAAACAAATATTTCCTACTGATGAGTCAGCATGGTTAATCGTAGGCAGGTCCTGAGGGTCAGGTCTTGACACGTTCCTGAATAATAAAGCAACACCTGAGGGAATGACATGTAAAACAATTGAAAAATCTTTAGGTGTTACAGGGATCTTGTAAAGTGCTAAGAATTTCTTATAATTCATTAAAAGACCCTCTGCATTTACAAGTTGGCTCACCAACAGGATATTATTTCTTGAAACAATATTTTAAAAACAAATAATTATTTTTACACAATATATCCCGTTTATTCCATATATAATATCTGTGTGGAGAAAGATTATGCTTAGAAATTAAGGACCATGCCAAGAAAACCTTCTGATGAAAAACAAGAGTTTCACTGGAACTTTGTCAATATTATAACTGCAAATCAACATGAAGTAAAGGCCACCAAAAGTAGAGAAGACATGATGAGGAATAAAGTTCCACATAGAAGTGTGTCTTCTTAGGAATTGTTTTATCCAATTGATCTTAAAGGTATTATATAAGGTAGTAAAGTCCAGAAAATCCACCCTACCATACTCATAAGTGTTCATTACAACAGTTTTCCTAATGTAATGGGTACGGGTTTCTCCACAGAAAGTTGAAAAGCATCTGGTCTATCTCTTTGCTTATTGTATCGTCAAGATATAAAGATAGAGCGGCATATGCTAGCCTACAGATACCCTCAGCCTTTGTTATTAGGACTCTTCCTTTTAAAGATAAGTCCCTCTATAGCCATTGATTAAGCTTCTTCTCTGGGTTTTTAATAAGAGGGTTAACATTTTGTAAGCCTCTAGACTGAAATCACGGCCGGTTGTGATATAGCCGGGATCGAACCCGGGTCTGTAGTGACGCCTCTAGCACTATGATGCAGACCAGATGCGTTGGAAAAGGATTCTAATCACATTAATCGTTATGGGAATCTGACTCGCGTCTTTCAGAAAAAGTGTAGAAGAACCTGTTGTTCTCGTCATTGCTGCTTCCGTTCTGCTGAGAAGGAGGAGCCTTGTCGCGCGCTGTATCTTGGGGTTTTGTTAGCAGGTCGTGGACAGCGCTGTGAGCACGTCTTTCTCCAGACTCCACCAACACCCACTTTTACATCTTTCTCAACGTATAACATGGACGCGGGTTTCTTCCGCGTAAGATATTTAAGTTATACTATTACTCGTCAAATTGTGTTCCAAATGTATAATATATTATTTTGTATTTGTAAGTATGTGCCATTGTAGACGGACGAGCTCGTGCGCCATTCCGCTGCAATGAGGAGCTAATGTAAAGATGGCGGCTGCAAGTTATCCAGCTAACTGTTAGCAAACTAGCTTAGCTATAAATATGTTGGATTGAAGCTAGCCGATAAATTGTGCATATGTTGTGTGTTCTCATTTCAAATGATTGTTATTACTGATGTAGTTAAGGGTGATAACTACAATGTGTTACCCAGTATAAGATTTGGTTGCAAAATGGGTTTGTATAATTCTAGCCATACTACTGTAACGTTAGTCGGGCTGAGTATGTTACAGTACTCGTACTCGGGCCTTATCGCACATCGAGATTAACACTAACGTTAGCTAGCAACAAACTGACGTTTATTCTCCATAATAAGTGATCATATTAGGGACTTAATTTCTACATAATTTACTTGTATATGTGTCACATGTTTCTAAAGTCGGCTATCTAACGTTATGTTTAACTGTTGTGACGTAGCTAACATTAGCTGACGTTCTCTTACATCGAGGCGGAATTGAGTGTTGCTGGTGGCGCGATTTTAACGTTACTGCGAAAAACATCGAGTCACCGTCAGTAGATAATTGTAAGAATGTCAATTCTGAAAACGTTTACCTGTAAATGTTTGTCCAGTACAACTGTTGTCCTTCCGCGCGATGGTGAAAGTCATACTTTTAAAATAAAACATTAATAAAATACACTTACCGTCTTTTCACTAATTTAACACATTAGTAAAAAGTACGTTGTATTAAATAAACGTTTATATTAAAAGTATGAATTTCAGCACCTCGCTTATGGACCGCAGTTGTACAGGACAAGCAGGTACAGGAAAGCCTATTGACAGATGGTGACTCAATGAGTACGGTTAACGTTACATGCACACAATAATGCGATTATTGTGGATAGTCAGATTAATATAATATATTAAACGTTACCATACTTTACAAGAAGAACTGATTCCCTAACAATCCTCTTTACATGAACACTTCTGAAATCAAGCTACCTGGTGGCACACTGTTAAATGCAGAAAATTGCCACTCAAAATAAACGTTATACCACAGTGACCAGGTTATTTTTTGGGAAGTATATATGATTGAGTTTGGACATAGAAATAGTCTCCACATACAAACTTTATAAGAGTCGTCCATTGTTCCGAACTTCCTAAACTTGTGCTAAAGAGGCAGGCTTGCACAACTTGTGCTGTGCACGTGCGCAGATCAAGTACACTGCTGGAGTGCTGATTTTAAGGTGTTTACATGTCCTAATAATTTGAGATTTCTCAGAAAACCAGCTGTTTAAATTGGCGTATGCTTACTTCAATTTTGACCGTATGCCAGTTTACAATGAGCAAAGTATGTTTACGTGACTTGCATAATTTGCCTACTGCCATAATCAGTTTGATATAGAATTATTCCTGTGCAAGTACATGTAGTGCAATGTTGTTGCTAAAAAATCGCGCGACTACTCTGCCTCGATATAAGAAAACGGAGTTTAGCGTTCCTCAGCTAAGTGTCTGCGGCATGGACAAGAACAAACATTTATTGTAATAGTTGATACAGATGTTTTTGTTTCTTACAGGGCACAAGTGCAGAACAGGACAATCGCTTCAGCAACAAGCAGAAGAAACTTCTAAAGCAACTGAAATTTGCAGAATGTCTGGAAAAGAAGGTATAAATAACACATCAAAGCATATCTTTTAATTGAATTGAAATGCCACCACAAGTAAATATGGTAATAGCCATAACTAATATATTGCCTAATTTGGTTTAAAGGGATGCCCTTTACCTACTTCCCCAGAGTCAGATGAACTGGTGGATGCTATTTTTAAGTCTGCATGCAGTTTGAAGGAAGTTGCTAAATAGCACTGGCGCAATGACTGGAAGTCTATGGGTATCCATGCTAACAGATACCCATGGACTTCCAGTCATTGCACTATTCCTAGTTAGCATTGGTTCACGACACTACCTCAAACTTATTTCATACTGGACTCTGAGACATGAAAATGGAATCCACAAGTTCATCTGACTGGAGAAGTAGATAAAGGGGCTAATTGGTAAAATCTCTACATATCCCTTCAATTGTGCCAATGGGTTGAAGTTAGGAATGTGTTTGAACGTCTTCCTGATTCTTCCTCTCCTAGGTGGATATGACCAAGGTGAACCTGGAGGTCGTCAAACCTTGGATCACTCAGCGAGTGACAGAGATCCTGGGGTTCGAGGATGATGTCGTCATAGAATTTATATTTAACCAGCTGGAAGAAAAGGTAATACTATTGACTCCAATTCCTTCCTGTTCTTGTATGTACATCAGATGTTATTTGTTAACTTAATACAAGGCAAAGAGAGGTTGATTTAATCAAGTGTATTGATAAGACACAATATAAATGCAGATGGGGCAAAAGAGTGACCACCGGTGTCCAATATACATAATTTGAATGACCCAAAGTTTTTGCTGTGATATGTGACAGTGCCTTTGTGCCACAGTTTTCTAATGATGATGTGATTTATGATTCAAAAGGCCTGAACCAATATGGATGTTATACCTTGCATCAGAAGTATAGCACCAACACCTTATTAGCTCTCTGCTGAGCCCAAAGTGTCACTGAGCCCAACTCTCCCTGATGCAGTGTGTGGTTTGAGGTGAGTTATGTTCAGGGATCAACATGCTAGTGATAGAAACACTTGGACAATGCCATTTTCTCCATATACTTTTGAATCGCACCGCTAGTTTTTCTTTATCTCGTCTAGCCTATCTTTGGATGGTGAAAAAAATTGACTGAGAATACAGTTGAACTTTAGACTATTGATCCTCATTTAATTAGTTTATATTACAATTACATCCGTAGTATCTTCAATCTGGGCTGTGGCAAAACTGTGCTTTAAACATTATTACTTAGCCCACTAAGTGATTTTTGAATACTACAATGCACATGGACCCTGTTCTGCATAAATAAATTGGTGCACTAGATGTCCAAAGTTGTTTCCACATTGTTACATTGTCATTTGCTCCTCCTTGAAATTGCCCTCAAGTTGGCAAATCTAGTCGCATGGTTAAAATTATACTTGTGCATTCTACCACATTTTTCTCCCCCAGCTTAACTAGCATTTGGCCTATAAAACATGACTTCAATGGGAAATTACATATAATTAACTGGATGAAACCCCAGAGGAAATGTTCAAGGGTATTGATAAACAACTGTTTTTTTTAATGAACAAATGACTCCCAACAACCCTAGGATGCTTTATATTCATACAAAGGTGTTGCTGGACTCCTGTAAGTTCTCTTACTATCTGCTTTAGTGAACCTAGCCTAATACTGGGAGGGAAAATAACGTTCAGCTACCTCTTACAGACTTAATTTATTTTCTGTGCTGTTATCTTTTGAGGGGTGTTTTAAAAAAAGCTAAATGCTTTAACCTCTCTAGGCTAGATGGGACGCTACCGTCCCACCTGACCAACATCCAGGGAAAGTGCAGGGTGCAAAATTCAAACTACAGAATTGTAAATATTTAACATTCTTGAAAATACACATGTAATATGTCAAAATAAAGCTTAACTTTTTAATCCAGCCACGGTGTCAGATTTCAAAAAGGCTTTACGGCGAAAGCAAACCATGCTATTATCTGAGGACCGCGACATAACTCAGAAATAACGATATAATTCATGCCTTACCTTTTGAAGAGCTTCTTCTGTTGGCACTCCAATATGTCCCATAAACATCACAAATTGTCCTTTTGTTCGATTAATTCCGCCGTTATATCTCCAAAATGTCAATTTATTTGGTGCGTTTGATCCAGAAAAACACCAGTTCCAACTCGCACAACATGACTACAAAATATCTAATAAGTTACCTGTAATATTTGTCAAAACATTTCAAACAACTTTCCTAATACAACTTTAGGTATTTTTTAAATGTAAATAATCAATAAAATTTAAGGCGGGATAAACTGTGTTCAATATCGAATGAAAACGAAGTGGAGCGAGCTTTCAGGTGTGCCCCAACCACATCAGTACACTAGACTCGACCCTCGTTCTGAACAGCCCTACTTCTTAAATTCTCAAAGGAAAAATATCACCCAATTTCTAATGGCTGTTGACACCCAGTGAAAGCGATAGGAACTGCAAGCAAGTGCCTTAATCTAGATCCACATAGAAAACACATTGAAAAAGCGTGACATAAAAAATAAATCTGGATGGTTTGTCCTTAGAGTTTAACCTGCCAATTAAGTTCTGTTATACTCCGACATCATTCAAACAGTTGTAGAAAACACTCTGAAGTTTCTATCTAAATATACTAATAATATGCATATCCTAGCTTCTGGGCCTTGTGTAACAGGACGTTTACTTTGGGAATGCTTTTCATCCGGACGTGACAATACTGTCCCCTAGCCTAGAGAGGTTAACAGCACAGTAATGATAAGAAAAGTCCTTAATCGTCATTGTTAGTGAGGTAAAGGGGTATCTTAACTTTAATTCTTGACCTACATGTTGAAATAAAACCCCTTTCAAATGTCTTGTGCACTCATTATTGCTTGTTCGTCTCTTGCAATTTAGATAAATGATATAACAATAAACTCAAGGTGGTTGAGTCTCAAGCACTAGGGAGTCGGAAGCAAGCCAAGGGAGCGTCTCTTTCTGCAGGAGACTCGGGCGCTCCATACCCACTGATCCTGCGGGACACGCTGAGGACACCGGGACTGTACTCGCAGTGTTGGGTTTTGATGCACTCTGTTTTGTGGATATCTGTTAATCTCTCAAAGAGTAGACTGGGGAGACCGAGAACAGGGCAGGGTAACTAGTGGGAAGACTGGCAGGGAAAGATATCTGATAGTTATTTTCTATCATAATTGATGAAAATGTTAGTGATGGGTGGGGGATTTATTTTTCAGAATATTTTAAGGAAACTGCCTTAATGCATGCAGTGGGGGTGCTTATACATGGATGATCTAGTTTTGTCTCCCCTCAGATATTCTCAGTTTCAGGTTTCAATTACCTAACTAGTGGGGTGGCGATAAACATTTTGAATTGCACAATTTTATCACAGCCTCAAGTCAACAGAACAAAGTTTGTTGCCATGAAGCAGTCTGTGTTGGGGCACAGGGGTCATACTGTAGCTATTGTTTTGTTATGAGGATGGCTGCTATTATTTAGCAGGCAGGTGTAGCTTAGTGAGGAAACAAATGGGGGGCAGTCGTCTGAGCGAGACCCACCCCCCCCTCCCCCTCCTTTCACTCTTGTGAGTTCTCCCTCCGTGTTAAATTGGTGTGTTGTCTTTCTCTCTCCCTTGGTGTGTGTGTGTTGCAGCACCCGGACAGTAAGATGATGCAGATAAACCTGACTGGCTTCCTGAATGGGAAGAATGCCCGAGAGTTCATGAGGGACCTGTGGCCTCTGCTGCTCAGCGCTCAGGACAACATCGCCGGTATCCCCTCCGCCTTCCTAGAGCAGAAGAAAGAGGAGATCAAACAGAGACAGGTAAGCAACCAGACACAATCACAACCTTGTCAGGCATGTGTATTTGTATTAGGGCTGAACGATTTAGACACGTGATCATTTTTTGCACGATATTGACATTTTCTAACACTGGTTATACTTCATTCATGGTTAAAACAAGTGTCGGGGTAGAGAACATCACTTCTAAAATGAGATCATATGAATGAATACATACGGTGCTAACTAAACACAAAACTAAATGAGACAAATATTTTCCAACATGGTTGATAGGATCATTACACCAACACTACCGTTCAAAAGTTTGGGGTCACTTAGAAATGTCCTTGTTTTTGAAAGAAAGCACATTTTTGGTCAATTTTAAAGGAACATAAAATTGATCAGAAATACAGTGTAGACATTGTTAATGTTGTAGATGACTATTGTGGCTGGAAACAGGTGATTTTGAATGGAATATCTACATAGGCGTACAGAGGCCCATTATCAGCAACATCACTCGTGTGTTCCAATGGCACGCTATGTTAGCTAATCCAAGTTTATCATTTTAAAAGGCTAATTGATCATTTGAAACCCCCTTTGCAATCATGTCAGCACAGCTGAAAACTGTTCTGATTAAAGAAGCAATGAAACTGGCCTTTAGACTAGTTTATTATCTGGGGCATCAGCATTTGTGGGTTTGATTACAGGCTCAAAATGGCCAGAAACAAAGAGCTTAAGCACACAATGCACTAGAGCATCCACCCACGGTGCTTAGCATTTTGTCCAGCTATCAGCAGGTAACTTGGTCACGGAAATCAGAAAAGCTATCAAATTAAATTGTTTGAGCTTTGGATGTTTTCACTCACGAGAATCCCAGTTAGATAGCCAATGTTCCTTTTTTCCAAAAATATTATTTTTGTAGGTGAAATAGCTTTGTTTGTTCTTCACTTTGGCTGAGAAATCGCCTGGAAATTGCAGTCACAAAAACGCCGAAAAATATTCCAAATTAGCTCCATAATATCGACAGAAACATGGCAAGCGTTGTTTATAATCAATCCTCAAGGTTTTTTTCAAATATCTATTCGATAATATATCCACCGGGACAATTGGTTTTTCAGTAGGACTGATTGGAATAATGGCTACCTCTGTATTTTACACGAGAATCACTCTGGGTCAGGTGACCAGTTGCGCGATGTAGCTGCTTACGGGTATTTGTCAACATAAATGCGTAAAACTACGTCACAATGCTGTAGACACCTTGGGGAATACGGAGAAAAAGTAATCTGGTTGATAGCCCTTTCACTGCTCAATAGGGATGCATTGGAACGCAGATCTTTCAAAAGATGAGTCACTTCCGGGTTGGATTTTTTTCAGGCTTTCGCCTGCAATATCAGTTCTGTTATACTCACGGACAATATTTTTACAGTTTTGGAAACTTTAGTGTTTTCTATCCTAAGCTGTCAATTATATGCATATTCTAGCATCTTGTCCTGACAAAATATCCCATTTACTATGGGAACTTTATTTTTCCAAAAATGAAAATACTGCCCCCTAGTCACAAGGTTAAAGCATTTGGATGTCTGGTAAGTTCAAATCTTGCCGAAAACCCTGGTCTACGGGTGGCGGTTTTCTTTTCGTTAGCAATAGCAGCACTCGTGTTTCCAACACATCTTTGGAGGGGAAGCACTTTTTCTCCTCACCTGCAGCTAACTGCATGTTTTAAGGGGACACTTAAAGATTGACCAGCATGTGTGAGAGTGAGCGCAAGCTTGTGATTGGTCAGCATCCTCTGAGTGTGAACGTAGTCTAGCGCATCTCATTGGAGGAGGCACCATAGTCTAGTTTTTGTTTTATCAGAGAATCTCAGCTTCATGCAAGAGATTGCAATTTTGAATTGATTTCGATTTAATCGTGCAGCCCTAATTTTAGTGTTTTACTGCTTTGACCTCGCATGCTGTTGTCTGTTGCAGATTGAGCAAGAGAAGCTCGCTTCTCTGAAGAAGATTGATGATGAGAAGAAGGAAAAGGAAAACAGAGAAAGGGAGAGCCCCAGAAGGTGAGAATCGCAGTAAATAAAAGCACTTGGAAGTCGACCTCAATCAAAATGTAAGAGTTCATATGGCATTGGCTTTTATGTTGTTGTGGTACAGGAGGAAGTCAAGGTCACAGTCTCCACGACGACGATCTCCAGTGAAGAGGGAGAGGAAGCGCAGTCACTCCCGTTCACCGAGGCGTAAGCCAAGTCCCAGCAGCTCCCCTCCACCACCAGCCCCAGCTGTCACCCTTGTCAGTGTTACCCTGCCCCAGAGCACTGAGGAGCCCCAGCCTGAGCCAGACACCTCAGAGAGCACCATACCTGAGCCAGTCATTCAGGAGGCCTCCTCCACCAGGTAAGGGAAAGGTTTAGGCATTGACTGTATCTGGAAATATACAGGGATGGGATTTGTCCGGATTGTTGATTCCATTCTTGACTTCAAAATGTAATCTAATTTCTAGTATGTTTTAATTTTCCAGTGATGTGGTAAAGCCGGACACTGTGGTTGTGGTACCTGACTCTGTGACTGAGGTCAAAGAACCCTCCCCAGATAAGGCTCCTAAAAAGGAGAGGCCCAAGCCCAGGGAAAGGGAGAAGGACAGCAGGAGAGACAGGCCCCACCACCGCTCTCGCTCCCATTCCCGCTCCCGCAGACGACCCAGATCACGCTCCAGGTCTTACTCCCCCCGGCGGAGGCCGAGCCCCAGGAGACGGTTGTCCCCTCGGCGTAGGAGCCCCCCCAGACGTGGCCCCCCAGGCCCCAGACACAGGCGCAGTCGCTCCCCTGTCCGCAGGTGAGTGGAGGGCCATAGAAGTGTAGCAGAAGTGCCTGTCACTGAAGCTGTCATTAACAGCCTTTCGAAATTAACTAGCTACCTTACCAAACAGCAGTTGTGGTTGATTTGTTCTGTTTGTATCCCATAGACGGCGCTCTCGCTCCCCATCATCCTCTGGGAGCAGCTCCACATCTCACTCACCTCATAAGAAGGCAATGAAGAGAACGTCAACCACACCACCCAGAAAACAGCCCCGCGGCCATGCAGCTGATCCCTCCCTTAGCCCCTCCAGGAGAAGAGCCCCCAATGGCAGCCCCTCTGGGAAGACACAACGCTCTGCCTCCCCGCGATCCAGAAAGGGCCTGGCCTCAGCCTCCCCATCCAGATCAGCTGGTATGTTAGCTCTACTTACTTTACTCCATTCCATAATAAACAAAATTATAATTGCAACATGTGAAGTGTTAGTCCCATGTTTCATGGGCTGAAATAAAAGATCCAAAAATGTTTCCATATGCACAAAAAGGTTATTTAAAATGTTGTGTACAAATTAGTTTACATCCCTGTTTCTGAGCATTTCTCCTTTGCCAAGATAATCCATCCAACTGACAGCTGTGGCATATCAGGAAGATGATTATACAGCATGGTCATTACACAAAAGGCCATTCTAAAATGTGCAGGTTTGTCACATTACACAATGCCACAGATGTCTCAAGTTTAGAGGGAGCCTGCAATTGGTATGCTGAATGACAAAATCTCCACCGGAGTTGTTGCTACAGAATTTAATTTTAATTTCTCTACCATAAACCGCCTCCAATGTCGTTTGACAGAATTTGGCAGTACGTCCAACCGTCCTCACAACTGCAGACTACGGGTAACCACGCCAGCCCAGGACCTTCACCTGCGGGATTGTCTGAGACCAGACAGCTGTTGAAACTATGGCTTTGCACAACCATAGAATTTCTGCACAAACTGTCAAACGTCTCACGGAAGCTCATCTGCATAATCGCCGTCCTCACCATGGTCTTGAACTGACTGCAGTTCAGCGTCGTAACTGACTTCAGTGGGCAAATGCTCACCTTCGATGGCCACTGGCACTCTAGAGAAGTTTGCCCTTCATGGATGAATCCTGGTTTCACCTGTACAAGGACAGAGGCAAAGCCATACACACTGTTTGCCATATGTGAGTGGTTTGTTGACGTCAACGTTGTGAACAGAAAGCCCCATGGTTGGGTTATGGTATGGGCAGGCATAAGCTACGGGTAAAGAAAATAATTGCTCTTTATCAATGGCAATTTGAATGCACAGATACCGTGACGAGATCCTGAGGCCCATTGTCATGCAATTAATCCGCCGACATCACCTCATGTTTCAGCAAAATAATGCACGGCCCCATGTCGCAAGGGTCTGTACACAATTCCTGGGACCACCCATATGTAAAATGTATGCATGCATGACTTTAAGGTGTTATGGATAAATGCGTCTGCTAAATGGCATATATTATTATATTCATGTCCTAGTTCTTCCATGGCCTGTATACTCACCAGACATGTCACCCGTTGGGATGCTCTGGATCGACGTATACGACAGCATGTTCCAGTTCCCGCCAATAACCAGCAACTTGGCACTGCCATTGAAGAGCAGTGGGACAGCATTTAACTGGACACAATTAACAGCATGATCTACTCTATGCGAAGGAGATGTTGCACTGCGTAAAGCAAATGGTGGTCACACCAGATACGGACTGTTTTATTGATCATGGGGCCTTTCTTTTAACCTCTTAAGTCGACCCTCTACCTTTTCGAACATTCTGTTAAAAATCCGCAACATTTCAGCGCCCTGCTACTCATGCCAGGAATATAGTATATGCATATGATTCGTATGTGTGGATAGCAAACACTCTGACGTTTCTAAAACTGGTTAAACCACGGCTGTGACTTTAACAGAGCGTGAGTTTCATCGAATAGCGCAGGAAAACCTGATCACTGAAAATGGAAATAAATATCCTTGCGCTTACTTCCAGGAATTGTTCAAAGTGAACCGAATTACATGAGACCGAGGTTTCAGCGCCTACAGCTACCACACGTTGTCTAGAGTCTTGTCATTTGATTCGCAATTGATTCTTGGTCTAACCGGTTCAAGGGAACTCCTTCCCTCCGTTCTCCGACCGGATGTTTTGGTCGAGCTCTCTCGGCCATGTTTTTTTCCAGACGACACCTATAGAAGTTACATCGCCTCCTGATGAATTTTATCGCTTATTAACGTGTACTAATACCTAAAGTTGCATTACAAAAGTATTTCGAAGTGTTTTGTGAAAGTTTATCGTGGACTTTTTGAATTTAAAAAAATGACGTTACGAAACGCTCTTTTTTTCCGTTTATCATACAGTCTACATAGAACGATATCTAGGCTATATATGGACCGATTTAATCGGAAAAAAGACCCAATAGTGATTATGGGACATCTAGGAGTGCCAACAAAGATGGTCAAAGGTAATGAATGTTTTATATTTTATTGTGCGGTTTGTGTAGCGCCGAATATGCTAATTATTTTGTTTACGTCCCCTGCGGGTCTTTTGTGGTGTTACATGCTATCAGATAATAGCTTCTCATGCTTTCGCCGAAAAGCATTTTAAAAATCTGACTTGTTGCCTGGATTCACAACGAGTGTAGCTTTAATTCAATACCCTGCATGTGTATTTTAATGAACGTTTGAGTTTTAACTAATACTATTAGCATTTAGCGTAGCGCATTTGCATTTCCAGAGCTCTAGATGGGACGCCTGCGTGCCAGGTAGGAGCAAGTGGTTAATGCAATCGCTTTGTCAGATTTCAAAAAAGCTTTACGGCAAAACTGTTACACTGTTCAATAATCTGAGAACCGCGTTCAGCCACAAAAGCAAGCCATACAGATAACTGCCAAGTTGTGGAGTCAACAAAAGCATTATAAATCTTCACTTACCTTTGCTGATCTTCGTCGGAATGGACTCCCACTTCCACAAGAAATGTTTGTTTTGTTCAGTTACGTCCATATTTATGTCCAAATACCTGCGTTTAGTTCACTATTCCAAAGGCACAATGCGCGAGCGCAAAATCCAGACAAAGTCCAGTTCCATTGCAATTTGTATAAACATGTCGAACGATGTTTACAGTCAAACCTTGGTCTTTTTATAATCAATCGTCAATAATATTCCAACCGGACAATAGAGTATTCATTACAGGGGGAAAAGGCACGGCATGACCGTGCAGTTAACAAGTGATTTGGCCACAGCCTAGTCCATTTGTTGAAACAGCACTGATTTGACCCCCTTCCACAATAGAAGCCTCAAACAACATTGTCTCAGGTTTTCCCCTGCCATATGAGTTCTGTTATACTCAGACATCATTCAAACAGTTTTAGAAACTTCAGTGTTTTCTATCCAATACTACTACTAATATGCATATATTAGGATCTGGGACAGAGTAGCAGGCAGTTTACTCTGGGCACCTTATTCATCCAAGCTACCCTGTCACCAAGAAGTTAAGTGCATGTTTTGGAATATTTCTATTCTGTACAGGCTTTCTCCTTTTCACTTTGTCATTTTAGGTTAGTTTTGTGGAGTAACTACAATGTTGTTCATCCATCCTCAGATCACAGCCATTAAACTGTAACTGTTTTAAAATCACCCTTGGCCACATGGTGAAATCCCTAAGCGGTTTCCCTCCTCTCCGGCAAATGAGTTAGAAAGGACACCTGTATTTTTTTTGTAATGACTCACCCAAAGCCAAATTAATAACTTCACCATGCTCAAAGGGATATTCAGTTTCTGCATTTTTATTTGTACACATCTACCACTCTGTGCCCTTTGCAAGGCATTGAAAAACCTCCCTGGTCTTTGTTTGAATCTGTGCTTGAAATCCACTACTTGATTGAGGGACCTTACAGATAATTGGATATGTAGGATAGAGCAATTGAGCAGTCATTAACAAATAATGTTAACCCATTATTGAACATGTAATGAGTCCATGTAACTTTATTATGCGATTTGTTAAGCACATTTTTACTCATGAACGGTAGGCTTGCCATAACAAAGGGATTGAATACTTGACATTATGGGTTGTCTATAGATCAGTGACATTTACATTTTAATCCATTTGAAATAGTCTGCAGCACAACATTTGGAAAAAGTAGAGTTTTTTTGAATACCTTCGGCCCCCTTCTCTTTGATCCTTGCCCTCATGTGTATTAAAGCTGCAGTATGTAACTTTTGGGTGACCAGACCAAATTCACATGAGTTTTTGCCAGTGGGGGAAAACGCACCCATTTGTCATACTTGAGTAAAGATACCTTAATAGAAAATGACTCAAGTAAAAGTCACCCAGTAAAATACTACTTGAGTAAGTCTAAAAGTATTTGGTTTTAAATGTACTTAAGTATCAAAAGTATAAATAATTTTCTTGTTTTTAAAATGTACAGATTGCCAAGGGCACACTCCAACACTCAGACATTATTTATAGGAGATGTATTTGTTTAGTGAGTCCACCAGATCAGAGTCAGTAGGGATGACCATGTGTTTTCTTTAAGTGTGTGAATTGTAAAATTTCCCATCTTGCTAAGCATTCAATATGTAATGAGTACTTTTGGCTGTCAGGGAAATTATTTTATTTAGGATTGTGGTGAAGTAAAAGTTATAAAAATATAAATAAAGTACAGATTATAGGTCGACAGATTATGATTTTTCAACGCCGATACCGATTATTGGGGGACCAAAAAAGCCGGGGGGAAATGTATTTGTAATAATGACAATTAC
Organism: Oncorhynchus gorbuscha; assembly: GCF_021184085.1. NCBI lineage: Eukaryota > Metazoa > Chordata > Actinopteri > Salmoniformes > Salmonidae > Oncorhynchus > Oncorhynchus gorbuscha. Next base: position 66,231,765 of record NC_060182.1, read on the forward strand.
AACAATACTGAATTAACACTTATTTTAACTTAATATAATACATTGGTTTAAATAATGCAAAAACAGTGTTGGAGAAGAAATTAAAAGTGCAATATGTGCTATGTAAGAAAGCTAACGTTTCAGTTCCTTGCTCAGAACATGAGAACATATGAAAGCTGGTGGTTCCTTTTAACATGAGTCTTCAATAGTCCCAGGTAAGAAGTTTTAGGTTGTGGGAATTATAGGGCTATTTACCTCTACCATTTGTATTTCATTAACCTTTGACTATTGGATGTTCTTATAGGCACTTTAGTATTGCCAGTGTAACAGTATAGGCTCCGTCCCTCTCCTCGCTCCTCCCTGGGTTCGAACCAGCAACACAACGACAACAGCCACCACATTGAAGCAGCGTTACCCATGCAGAGCTAAGGAAACAACCACCCCAAGGCTCAGAGCGAGTGAAGTTTGAAACGCTATTAGCGCATGCTAACTAGCCAGCCATTTCACTTCGGTCACACCAGCCTCATCTTGGGAGTTGATAGGTTTGAAGTCTTAAAGAGCGCAATGCTTGACGCACAACGAAGAGCTGCTGGCAAAACACACGAAGGTGCTGTTTGAATGAATGTTTACGCGCCTGCTTCTGCCTACCACCGCTCAGTCAGATACTTAGATACTTGTATGCTCAGTCAGATTGTATGCAACACAGGACATGCTAGATAGTATCTAGTAATATCATCAACCATGTGTAGTTTAACTAGTGATTATGATTGATTGTTTTTTATAAGATACGTTTAATGCTAGCTAGCAACTTACCTTGGATTACTGCATTTGCGTAACAGGCAGTCTCCTTGTGGAGTGTAACGAGAGAGGCAGGTTGTTATTGCGTTGGACTAGTTAACTGTAAGGTTGCAAGATTGGAACCCCTGAACTGATAAGGTGAAAATCTGTCATTCTGCCCCTGACCGAGGCAGTTAACCCACCGTTTGTTCCTATGCCGTCATTGAAAATAAGAATGTGTTCTTAACTGACTCTCCTAGTTAAATAAAGGTGTAAAAAAAAAAATACCAATTTCCGATTGTTACGAAAACTTGAAATCGTCCCTAATTAATCGGCCGACCTCTACTACAGGTACCCCCCCAAAATTACTTGAGTAAAAAGAACTTGAAGGTATTACTTAAGTAGTTTACTCCACTGGTTATAGCTGTGGCATTCTCATTGAAAGCAAGTCTAGGAAGCGGTATATATGTTCTATGTGCACCAATTCTATGTCAAGTTTGAGTCTTTTACGTTCAGTTTTGTACACCGGCTGAAAATGATGTTTTTGTATATGGAAAATATATTTTACAGCAGTTTAGATGGTTCAATAATTCTCTGCACTATACGTGCTTGTTTTGTCACACAACCTGAAATTAGGCGAACTATTCAAATTTTAGCAACCAGGAAATGGCGGTGCGATTTCTACATAGTGCAGCTTTAAACAGTTTCTGGGTGGATATTCTATCTTTTGGTGTTTAAAAAAAAAATTGAGTCCACTGTTGATACAGTCCCAGTGTTGTGCATGTCAAGTTTTCAAGATATTGGCATTTTGCATTATGATGACATGACAGTTTGACTTTTTTGTTTGAGTATCTTTAACTTGACCGCAGACATGCAAAACATTTTGGGACTGTATCAACAATGGTCTGTAATGAATTCAGCCCTATCCAACTTCCTCACCTTTCAAACATGGGACTCCCTCACCTCATAGTGACCGTCTTGTCACATGATCAGTCAGTGGGAGTGTGATACACAACCATTCCTGGATGCTCTTTTAGAGGAAGGGTTTGTCTATACAATCAGTGACCTGGAAACTACTTAATCTCAAATCCCTGGATAACTATTCCTAGGCAGGCCTGGTTACAGAATGTGGGACACTTTGAGGCCTTACTGGCAGGCCTTGGCTAATGGAAACTGCTGAATCATAAACTTCTTTTCAGGCTGCAGCAAGCATGATGTCACTCCTACTAGTGTTATACAAGCATTTGTATTTGTGAATGAGTGTTCTTGCTGGAAAGATTCTGGCAACTAAAACAGTTTTGATTTTCAGGGTCAAAGAAGAAGCCAGGAACGAGGAACGATTCACCGTCCCCTGTTCCGAAACCCAGGCAGTCTGAGGCATCCGAGTCAGGTGTGTTTGCCTTCTAGTGCCTGTCTGTCTCGGTCTGGTGTGATGCACCGTGGGTGGATGGTTGTGTTTTTAGCGGTTTTCTATAGCTTTGAATGGGGACTCACTGCTTTGCATTTCAGAGGGGGCTACAGCCGATTCTGTGCAGCAGCGACGTCAGTATCGCAGGCAGAATCGGGAAACGTCTTCAGGTTACAAGCGTTCTATTTTGTTCCCCACCTCAACCCATCTTTTTTTTCTAACCCACTCTGTGTCCGTCTTGTCTTGCACCCTCATCTTGTGGGTCCTAAGCCCCACCTAGGTGCCCCCCCCTTTGAAACATCCACATGTTGCTACTGGAAAATGACGTGTGCTGTTTTCTTTCGGATTGGTAACAGAGGCTGGATCATCATCATCCTCAGAAGGTGAGGGGTCCAAGAGGCCGGGCAGGGGGCCAGTGGCGAGGAACGGGGATGTCAGGCGGCGACGCAGTCACTCGCCCTCCTCCCCCAGGAGACGACACCGGGACGGCTCCCCCAGGTTAGCTACGGACAGTTATCTAATGCAGTCATGATTATAGATTTTGGACGTTTTTCCCATACCAACAAGACACACACACTGTCTGTCCCACATGCATTCCTCATGTAAGTCTTTGTTTTCCCTCTACAGAAAAAGACGCTCTCCATCCCCCGGAGGACGCAGATCTCCCCCAAGGCGTCGCAGATCTCCCTCTCCTCCTCCTAGGCGCAGGTAAAAGACTTGACGCCTTCTTGTTTTAGGTTCCCTCATTACTGAGAATTCTCCAGAATTCAGTGCACCACACCTGAGATTCAAAAAATAACTGGTCTCGTATGTCCTCTCTGTTTCCCCAGGTCTCCCTCTCCACCACCTCGCAGACGCTCCCCCTCCCCCAGACGGTACTCTCCACCCATACAGCGGCGATACAGCCCCACTCCTTTGGGCCCACAGAAAAGAAGGCTGTCAGGGTCTCCCTCTCCCAAACGCCTATCCCCGGTGCCCAAGCGCCGTCCCTCCAGGTCCCCTAAGCGCAGGAGTCCCCCTCCCCAAAAGAGACGCACACCTCCCTCGTCCACCTCTCCCCCCAGACACAGAAGAAGCCCCATGCTCCCATCCAACCGACCAGGCCGGGACACTCGCTCACCCCCCCTTGCTCACAGTAGCCGCCTGTCCCCTTCCCCTGCCAACCGTGGCCGAACCAGTCCTCAGGGGCGCTTTGACACCTCTCCACCTGGACAGAGGCGCCAGGTGTCCCCCTCACACGGCAACAGGGCAATCCGCAGGGTGTCCCGGACACCAGAGCCCCGCAAGAACCAGAGGTAAGCAGCCTTTAATTGGCCTTATTAATGCAATAGCTTCTGCTGCACATTAATAACTCCCACCACTGTTAGATGTATGCTGAGTGTACAAAACATGAGGAACACCTTTCTAACATTGAGCTGCACCCCCTTTGGTCCTCAACATCCTCAATTCGTTGGGCCATGGACTCCACAAGGTGTCGAAAGCATTCCACAGGGATACTGGCCCATGTTGACTCCAATGCTTTTCCATAGTTGTCAAGTTGGCTGGATGTGCTTTGGTTCATAGACCATTCTTGATACACACGTGAAACTGTTGAGCATGAAAAACCCAGCAGCGTTGAAGTTCTTGACACACTCAAAACCAGTGCCTCACACCCACCATACTCTGTTTAAAGGCATTTAAGTAGTTGTTCTTGCCCAGTTACCCTCTGAATGGCACACATACACAATTCATGTCTTAAGGCTTAAAAATGCTTTAATGCAACTGCTGTGTCAGATTTTAAAAAAGCTTTACGGAAAAAGCAAGCCATGCAATAATCTGAGTACGGTGCTCAGACAAACACATACAGATATCTGCCATGTTGGAGTCAACAGAAGTCAGAAATAACATTACTTGTTCACTTACCTTTGATCTTCATCAGAATGCACTTCCAGGAATCCCAGTTCCACAAATGTTTGATTTGTTCGATAATGTCCATTTATGTCCAAATAGCTACTTTTGTTAGCGCGTTTAGTAAACAAATCAAAACTCACGAAGCGCATTCACTAGTTGCAGACGAAATGTCAAAGTTCCGTTACAGACCGTAGAAACTTGTCAAACGATGTATGGAATTAATCTTTAGGATGTTTTTAACAGATCTTCAATAATATTCCAACCGGAGAATTCCTTTTGTCTTCAGAAAGCAAAGGAACGGGAGATATCTCATGTGAAATGCGCGTGACCAGCGGTTGACTGCTGGCAGACCTCTGACTCATTCCCCTCTCATTCCGCCCCCCTTCATAGTAGAAGCATCAAACAAGTTTCTAAAGACGGTTGACATCTAGTGCAAGCCTTAGGAAGTGCAACATGACCAATATCCCACTGTATCTTCAATAGGGGCTGAGTTAAAAATCGACCAACCTCAGATTTCCCACTTCCTGGTTGGATTATTTCTCCGGTTTTTGCCTGCCATATGAGTTCTGTTATACTCAGACATCATTCAAACAGTTAAGAAACGTCTGTTTTCTGTCCACTGCAAATAGTAATATGCATATATTAGCAACTGGGACTGAGGAGCAGGTAGTTTACTCTGGGCACCTTATTCATCCAAGCTACTCAATACTGCCCCCCCCAACCATAAGAAGGTAACTTGTCTCCTCCCCTTCATCTACACTGGTTCAAAAACTGGTTCATCTATACACTGGTCAAAAAGGGATCATAGCTTTCACCTGGTCAGTTTGTCATGGAAAGAGCAGGTGTTCCTAATGTTTGTACATTCAGTGTATGTTCCAGATATATCACACCTTTTCTCTCCGGTTTCTCCTTATCAGAGGCTCTCAGAGCCCCCAGCCGATGAGGAGAGTGTCATCAAGGTCACCGTCTGGTTCCCCTAAACCAGGAGCCCTGAAACGGCCAGCTTCAGGCTCCCCTTCTCCAGGCCACTCAGCCAGTGGATCCCCACATGCACCCCCGGCTAAAAAGGCCAGCAGCGGCTCTGGCAGCCCTTCTCCAAACAAGGTGAGTTTTTAAAGCTGCTATTTGTTAATAGTACGATGTGAGATTAAACATTTTGTTTGACTCAACTAAGTGACTAGATAGAGGGGAGTTCACCTGTGAGTAAATTCTGGTGTGTTTCTGGGCACCAATACCATAACTTTTTGCAAGATTGAAGAGGTTTAACCAATGAAGGTCATCATGCCCTCTGCTTGGCCCTTTTCACTTAATGCCAACGAAATACTTACTCACTCGTGGTATTGCTTTGTAAACCCTTTCTCAGAATTCTGACACTGAGCCTGGAGGAAAGAAAAACAAGAAGAAGAAGAAGGAAAAGAAACACAAGAAGGAGAAGAAGCACAAGAAGCACAAGAAACACAAGAAGGAGAAGTGTGATGTGCCGGTTGCTGCTGGGGATGACCAGGAGAACCAGGGGATGGAGGGCGACGCAGCCTCCAACCCAAAAAAGGTGAAGTCTACTCTTCTGATTTACTGAGGGGTTTTAGCATGCTTCACACATCATCTAAGCATTTCATTCAAGATTAACAAAGTCAGACAAGGTTGTAGAAGTTGACTTGTGCACCATCAGCTAATGTATTCCTTTATTCTATTACTATGATGAAGCATGCTGCAGCATCATACCACCTACCTTGCAACGTAACCGAAATATGATATAATTAATGCTACCTTTCCTTAAGGAATCAGACAGTGAAGTAGAAGAATGTCTGGACGACCTGGAGAAGCACCTGAGAGAGAAGGCACTGCGTTCCATGAGGAAAGCTGGAAAGCTGTCCCCTCCACTGTCCTGAGAAGCCCGGTCATTCCCCTCCCTCTTTCTCCTCCCTTTTTCTCCTTTCCTGATTTTCCATTCCCTTTGTTTAGAATTTTTTGTTAACCTTGTTCAGCTTTAGAATGTACAAATTGTTTATTCTTTAGTTTTTGTTTTCTTTTTACGGGTTTGGTAATCTATTGAAATATATTTTTTATCAAGAGCTTGATATGTCACGATCTCCCAATTAATATTATTTTCTAATATTTTACCCAAAGTGTTATTGCTTATATCCAAACTGTAAAACTATCTTTGTTGGACCCCTTAATTTTCAAGATAAGATCAGGGATGGGAACGGTTTCATTATGATGCTTGCATTGTACAAGTTTCTCATACTACGACATTCAAAAGATTTGACTTGGGGAATTTAGGATTGCATGTGCAGCTAGCGTGTCTCTGCTCTGATGTGCATGAAATGGACTGTAAACAAGCAAATACACAGATCAAAGCTGTCACTTTTCCCTTTTGTCAGCAGGCATTGTATGGTATTGCTATGCTGTTTGCTCTCTAAAATGGGGAATGAATCCAAGCAGTCTTTTTCCCCTTTTTGTTATGTAATAGAGGTGTTTGGCCTTCCATAAAATTCTGTCTTAGGAAAAGTCTACACGAGTTTAAAAAGAACTGGATTTTTCATGAGGATTCTGACCTCACCAGAGAGCCGGGGTTTGATTTCCCACATGGGTTGATATGCAGTCATACTTTGAATTCACACTGGTCCACTCTTACTTTGAGCTATTCATTTTTGTGGGACTGCTATTTGACTTGTATTTAAAAACTCCTGCTCTTGTCATCCTTTCAGAATTAAAATAATTTTTTATATTTAAACTCTAAAGTGATTATGTTGTATATTCTAAATTCATGGTTAAGGCCTCTCAGAAAACAGGGTTGGCCACTTAAAATAAATCTTAGATATACAGTCCCATGTTTTTAGAGGACCTACGTGGGTCTGGTACAAGTTCTCTCTGACATTTTTGCTTAAATTGATCTGTGGACACCGTAGATCAAAATGGCTTGCATTGCGCGATAGCCCTCGTTCCCACTGACACACTAGTCTTTTTTTCCCCGCTTAGGATGCAAAATCTGAAACCAGCTGGGATGTCCACAGATTGATGGAATGTCCCTCCTACCATTTTCATTCGCTCTTCTGACAGGTCAACTCCTTGCTGAACCGTATGTCACAGCCACTGACAAAGCACATGCCTGCAATCCTTACATTGTAGCGCAGCAGGAGATAATTTCATCACTAGCACATTGAGATTGATTAATAGCCATTCATCTAAATAATTTTAAATATTTTTTATAGCAGAAACACTTTCATAGATGGACAAGATTTGTATGAGATTGAATGTGAGTTCCTAGTGCGTTCTGGAAGCCAAGATAGAGCTCAGATGTTAACAGCTGTGCTGGCAGATGTTTTGATCAAGGGCCCTTTAGAAAATATGCACATTTTCTCTAACTCTAAACAAACATGTATTTTACAGTTATAAGGAACGTGAACTCTTAGTTTGGTTTTATAATATGATTATGCTATATTTAAAAAGCGTATGTCATTTTAAGCCTTATGGTTTTGTTGAATATGAAATGTGTCTATTTTTATACAGTTGAAGTCAGAAGTTTACATACACTTACGGTGAAGTCATTTAAACTCATTTTTCAACCACTCCAGAAACTTCTTTTTAACAAACTATAGTTTTGGCAGGTTGGTTGGGACATCTACTTTGTGCATGACACAAGTAATTTTTCAACAAATTGATTAGACAGATTATTTCACATTCACAATTCCAGTGGGTCAGAAGTTTACATACACTAAATTGACTGCCTTTAAACCGGTTGGAAAATTCCAGTAAATTATGTCATGGCTTTAGATGCTTCTGATAGGCTAATTGACATCATTTGTCAATTGGAGGTGTACCTGTGGATGCATTTCAATGCCTACCGTCAAACTCCGTGCCTCTTTGCTTAACATCATGGGAAAATCTAAAGAAATCAGCCAAGACCTCAGGAAAAAAAATGGTGGACTTCCACAAGTCTGGTTCATTTTTTAGATGAATTTCCAAACGCCCGAAGGTACCACGTTCATCTGTACAAACAATCGTACGCAAGTATAAACACTGGGACCACGCAGCCGTCATACCGCTCGGGAAGGAGAAGTGTTCTGTCTCCTAGAGATGAACGTACTTTGGTGCAAATCAATAACAACAGCAAAGGACCATGTGAAGATGCTGGAGGAAACCGGTACAAAAGTATCTATATCCACAGTTAAACGAGTCCTATATCGACATAACCTGAAAGGTCACTCGGCAAGGAAGAAGCCACTGTTTCAAAACGCAATTTAAAAATAAAAATAGCCAGAATACGGTTTGCAACTGCACATGGACAAAGATCGTACTTTTTGGAGAAATGTCCTCTGGTCTGATGAAACAAAAATAGAACTGTTTGGCCATAATGACCATGGCTATGTTTGGAGGAGAAAGGAGAGGCTTGCAAGCCATAGAACACCACCCCAACGGTGAAGAACAGGGGTGGCAGCATCATGTTGTGAGGGTGCTTTGCTACAGGAGGGACTGGTGCACTTCACAAAATGGATGGCATGATGAGGGAGGAAAATGAGATGTTATCCACAAGACATCAGTCAGGAAGTTAAAGGTTTGGTTGCAAATGGATCTTCAAAATGGACAATAACCCCAAACATACTTCCAATGTTGTGGCAAAATGGCTTTAGGACAACAAAGTCAAGGTATTGGAGTGACCATCACAAAGCCCTGACCTCGATCCTATAGAAAATTTGTGAGCAGAACCGAAAAGGCGTGTGCGAGCAAGGAGGCCAACAAACCTGACTCCGTTACACCAGCTCTGTAAGGAGGAATGGGCCAAAATTCAACTTATTGTGGGAAGCTTGTGGAAGGCTACCCAAAATGTTTGACCCAAGTTTAAATTGTTTTAAGGCAATGCTACAAAATACTAATTGAGTGTATGTAAACTTCTGGGAATGTGATGGAAGAAATAAAAGCTGAAATAACGAATTCTCTATTCTGACATTTCACATTCTTAAAATAAATTGGTGATCCTAACTGACTCTAGACAGGGAATTTTTACTCTAATTAAATGTTAGCAATTGTGAACCTGAGTTTAAATGTATTTGGCTAAGATGTATGTAAACTTAAGACTTCAAATGTATGTACTGTGTACTTGAGCTCGTGTCCAAGTTTTTTATTTTTATTTCACCTTTATTTAACCAGGTAGGCTAGTTGAGAACAAGTTCTCATTTGCAACTGCGATCTGGCCAAGATAAAGCATAGCAGTGTGAACAGACAACACAGAGCTACACATGGAGTAAACAATTAACAAGTCAATAACACAGTAGAAAAAAAGGGGGTCTATATACAATGTGTGCAAAAGGCATGAGTGACTACACATCAGCATTTTAGAACTATTTTTACCAGAAAGGTGACATTTTAACCTTTGAGTATGCCGCATTACTAGTTAATGTTTATGGTACCCTTGTGATTATTACTTTCGGAGATTGCATAGATACAAATTATATGTAATTTATATGTAAATTTGAATTGTGCAGCATGAAATTATATAGTAGGGGTACTGAGTGGTGTGCATTGCTAATACAGTGGGGTAAAAAGTATAGTCAGCCGCCAATTGTGCAAATTCTCCCACTTAAAAAGATGACAGACCTGTAATTTTCATCATAGGTAAAAAATGAGAAGTATTTAAGTATTTGGTCACCTACACCTACAAACAAGCAAGATTTCTGGCTCTCACAGACCTGTAACTTCTTCAAGAGGCTCCTCTGTCCTCCACTCGTTACCTGTATTAATGGCACCTGTTTGAACTTGTTATCAGTATAAAAGACACCTGTCCACAACCTCAAACAGTCACACTCCAAACTCCACTATGGCCAAGACCAAAGAGCTGTCAAAGGACACCTGAAACAAAATTGTAGACCTGCACCAGGCTGGGAAGACTGAATCTGCAATAGGTAAGCAGCTTGGTTTGAAGAAATCAACTGTGGGAGCAATTATTAGGAAATGGAAAACATACAAGACCACTGATAATCTCCCTTGATCTGGGGCTCCACGCAAGATCTCACCCCGTGGGGTCAAAATGATCACAAGTACGGTGAGCAAAAATCCCAGAACCACACAGGGGGATCTAGTGAATGACCTGCAGAGAGCTGGGACCAAAGTAACAAAGCCTGCCATCAGTAAAACACTACGCCGCCAGGGACTCAAATCCTGCAGTGCCAGACGTGTCCCCTTGCTTAAGCCAGTACATGTCCAGGCCCGTCTGAAGTTTGCTAGAGAGCATTTGGATGATCCAGAAGAATATTGGGAGAATGTCATATGGTCAGATGAAACCAAAATATAACTTTTTGGTAAAACCTCAACTCATTGTGTTTGGAGGACAAAGAATGCTGAGTTGCATCCAAAGAACACCATACCTACTGCGAAGCATGGGGGTGGAAACATCATGCTTTGGGGCTGTTTTTCTGCAAAGGGACCAGGACGACTGATCCGTGTAAAGGAAAGAATGAATGGGGCCATGTATCGTGAGATTTTGAGTGAAAACCTCCTTCCATCAGCAAGGGCATTGAAGATGAAACGTGGCTGGGTCTTTCAGCATGACAATGATCCCAAACACACCGCCCAGGCAACGAAGGAGTGGCTTCGTAAGAAGCATTTCAAGGTCCTGGAGTGGCCTAGCCAGTCTCCAGATCTCAACCCCATAGAAAATCTTTGGAGGAAGTTGAAAGTCCGTGTTGCCCAGCAACAGCCCCAAAACATAACTGCTCTAGAGGAGATCTGCATGGAGGAATGGGCCAAAATACCAGCAACAGTGTGTGAAAACCTTGTGAAGACTGACAGAAAACATTTGACCTCTGTCATTGCCAACAAAGGGTATATAACAAAGTATTGAGAAACGTTTGTTATTGACCAAATACTTATTTTCCACCATAATTTGCAAATAAATTCATTAAAAATCCTACAATGTGATTTTCTGGATTTATTTTCTTATTTTGTCTGTCATAGTTGAAGTGTACCTATGATGAAAATGACAGGCCTCATCTTTTTAAGTGGGAGAACTTACACAATTGGTGGCTGACTAAATACTTTTTGCCCCACTGTAATCCCCCACCACACTAAGGCCATAGTGTGTATTAGTAAAGACCGCCAGGGCAGTGACTGCTGTTCCCTTGGCTTGTTCATTTTTGTCCTGTTGGGATGCTTGATGGGTCTGTGAGCAGCTGCTCTAGATTTTTTGGGAGACCTAGGTAGAAAGCACCTTCAAGCATGCTGGGGGCAGATACATTGAATGGTTTTACAATCAGCACTGATTTAATCAAATGTATTTATATAGCCCTTCTTACATCAGCTGATATCTCAAAGTGCTGTACAGAAACCCAGCCTAAAACCCCAAACGGCAAACAATGCAGGTGTAGAAGCACGGTTGCTAGGAAAAACTCCCTAGAAATGCCGAAACCTAGAGAGGAACCAGGCTATGAGGGGTGGCCAGTCCTCTTCTGGATGTGCCGGGTGGAGATTATAACAGAACATGGCCAAGATGTTCAAATGTTCATAAATGACCAGCATGGTCAAATAATCACAGTAGTTGTCGAGGGTGCACCAAGTCAGCACCTCAGGAGTAATTGTCAGTTGGCTTTTTATAGCCGATCATTAAGAGTATCTCTACCGCTTCTGCTGTCTAGAGAGTTGAAAACAGCAGGTCTGGGACAGGTAGCACGTCCGGTGAACAGGTCAGGGTTCCATAGCCGCAGGCAGAACAGTTGATATGTAGACAAACCGGATAGACACACCATGTAGACCTATTAGGCATCTTGGCCAAACTGCCTGTCCTGTCCAATACATTTTTATAAGTGGTATATTTCTTCTATTACAGTTTTACAATGCCATGCTGTACTAGTTCAACTCGAGATCGACAGCTATCCACTGTAGAGAGCCTGATTACCTGATAGTGCCATTTTCTCTCATCTTTGAGTTATAACTTATATGACCTTTATACAAATGTAAGAAAATATACAGTAAATGGACAAATGTCTATTCTGAATTTGATGATGTAATGTACTAGATGTGAGTCTTGTAAGGGTTTTACAGTAACTAAAAAACGTATCTTATGGTTAATGCTTTTGTTGTAACACCCGCTCCAGAGGCGGCCCGACACAGGCACTGCGAGGACATTGAGCAAGCTGCTGCTACACCAGCATTGCTATCTAGAAGAAAAAGAAACGCACACCTATTAAGACGAGGTGCTGGCTAGCGGAGTAGAAACTTGAAAATAAAAGAGCCGCACACTCTAGGAGCTCAGATGCAAATATGTAATACCAACGTTTCGACAGCCAAGCTGTCTTCATCAGGGTATAACCAGCATTGCTGCCAGGGGGAGTTGAGCCAGCTACCCAGTCTTATAGGTTATCAATAAAATGTCACGTCACTGGCCATTTCTGAGAGGATTCTAACGAGATACATCTCAGGTCCTTCTATACTGCCACCTACTGGTTGGATGAGTTTAGACGTCTCAGGCAGGCTCCTCCAATGCCAGGGCCGTCACATCCAGGCCTAAACAAAACGCCAGGGCGGCGTGTCCTAATTTCTGGTCCTGAAAAGAGAAGCCATCTTATTTTCTGCACTGTTCAACCAATCCAGTAAATGTGGAGGAGTTAAGATCGACTGTCGCCTGGTTAATGTTCAAAAGCAAAGGCTCTCTTCCACTTTCCCTGAAAAACGTTTTTGTTCAACCCCGCAGAGGGTGCGTCGGGCCTAACACAAGGAGCAGACTATTTTTTCCTTCTGTTTACCACAGAAAGGATAGCGTCCAAATTACTGACAACTCACGATATGAACCGTACATAGTGTCACTTGACGAGCACTGTTTTCCCACAGTCCTGTTAAAGTTACGGCGGAGGGAGTGGCTAGCTAGGACCCTAGCTCTGCAGTTCTGTTCGTGTTACATCTGCTATCCAACACAACAGATTACACATCAATGTGAAGCTAAAACGTTGCACATGAATTATACTACAATGATAGTTTAAATGAAAAATAAATAGTTTTATTTCCCTTTTGACCCACATTTGAATCGCATAGACAATCAGTGGAAATCCAGAATATCAAAGTGTCAGTTAAACACAAGCATTACGATCCCTACTAAAGTCCAATACCACAGATAGAACGAGATTAAAAAATATATTTAAAAAAAGATTGTCACACATTAATCCTGCCATTTTAATTCAACACTGAAAACTCACCCCACCAGTAGGTGGTAGTATAGTCAAATCATTGAGGGGTCCTGGTATTGGAGATGGGCCAGCCTGAGAGACGATCGGCCTGAGAGTGTCTGCAGTTAGACTGTATTGACTTTAGATATAAATATTGGGAATAATGGACAGCACTATGTCTATTGCAATGATATTCTATGTATATTGAATTGGCCCATGTTGACTCTAATGCTTTGCTTCACACTGTGTTTTATTGTTTTTATTGATGTAGTTCTGTCCTTGAGCTGTTCTTGTCTATTAATGTTCTGTAGTATGTAATGTTACATGTTTTGTGTGGACCCCACGAAGGGTAGCTGCTGCTAATAAAATACCAAATACCAAAATGTGCGGCCAGCGTTTGGAACTAGCTGTAAGCATGCAGTTTTTTTAAGTCACTGAAAAGGTTTTATACATTCTGCCCACACCTCTACAGAAAATTAAACTATTTTGCCATTGTGCTTTCTTTTAGAAACGGTCATGGCCCAGTTCCCAACATCTACAAATCATACAGTAAATGAGGGCGTTTTTGCTACCATAAAAGGTGACTGGAGGGCGTTTTCCATGCGGGGTTGTAACGGTCATTCACGAGGCAGAAATATAGTGTGCCTCTGATTTATCAATGATTATGTTGCGTGCAACAGTTTGATAAACGACACTAATTTGTTGTGCACGGAAATCCTGTAGAGATACCGAAGAGTCAAAGGGAGCTGTTCTGCAACATCTAGTTTTGTGGACGGGCTGCACCAATAGCACACAGCTCTTGCCATCTTTGTGCTTGACTTTCTCCTCCCACCACTCTTGTGTGAGAATTGCAGCGAGCCACCAGCCTAGGAAAATCGGTTATCCGAATACTCCGTGGAAAGGGGGTGGCAAAGAAGAGCGATTAGGCTGAAGATACCCGTTTGGTGTCGATTTAGTTTGGAAAAGTTTATAAAGTTTAGTTCACAATGTCTTTGTCTGTACCCCAGAATGGAATCAAGGCGGATAACGAGCCCGTTATCGAGCTCTTTGTGAAGGTACGTTCCAGAATAGATTATCCAGCAAGGCTGTCTGTCGCATTGGGAAAAGTTTGTTCTTGACTGTATTTGTCTAAATAAAAATATAACGTAGATATTAGGCCTAAATTAACAAATTCAATTAGTCGGGCACGTTTTTTGGGGGGATGTCGGTATAAAGTAAGACTATAAGCTACTTTTCTTTCTTGGAGTGCATAGGACAGTGAATACGTGTGCTGTCGTTATTGATGTACCATTTGGTTGTATTGTATTGTTGCCATTTGCTTTCAAAAACGGTTTCTTGAAGTACTGCGCATACAGAAGTCAACTAGTCTTTCAAATTGCGTAGGTGGTCAGTTTTCCCAAACGTTTACGATTTTTAACAATTCGAGTATAGGTTAGTTTGAGACCCTCCCAAAGTGTGGCCATGTGAGTTTGTCAGACTTAGGGCGGATACCGCGGCTCTGTGCTCTTCTCATCATCTGGAGGAGAAGGAGACAAAGCATCCATCCTACTTTTTAAGTGTGCCTCGATTTTATGTAAAACTAAGCGTGAATTATACATTCTAAGATTAACGATAGTTTATTAACCAGCGCGACATTGTAGCATACTCTATCGAAACGATAGTGTAGCACCGCCACCGGGTGGTCGCACGCTGGTCGAAACAATGTAGCCGCCCTATTGAAATACAATATTTCCAGCCTGTCAAAAAGGGGATATCTGTAAGGTTTGGAAGGAGATGGGAGATGGGAGATGGATGAAACACTTTTGATATTTGTCATTTGGAGAGAGTTGGGATATATTTACAATTACTGGCCTTTTGTCCTGTTTAGGTTGATAATGGTAGGGGTGTGGTGCAAATAACTGCAATGAAACAGACTTTCCCCTGAAGTTTATAAGAAATTGGCGACCCAATATCTTGGCAATTTCACAGAAAAGACTCAGAAGTATTTGGCTTCCGCACTTAAATGTTTCCTTTTTCTCCCTATTCATGAGGATGCCCCCCTTTAGTTGGCATGTATTGGGGATGAAGAAGTACAGCTTGTTGTAGTGATGGTGTCTGTAAGGAAGCTATAGATGGCTCTTTGACCTTGCATTTCAATATTGTAAAGTTACTCAATTGAAAAAGGTATATTATGCACTAGAAAGTTTGGGACATCACAGGCTGATGTCTGACCTGGAATAAAACCTTAATGTTTTATAGGGTGTTTCTCAATGTGCATATACTACCAGCTCCACACTCTCATGCTCCAAGTGCATTCTCCAAGGATGTTCTCTTGAGTAAGTTCTTGTTTTTTCATTTAACCTTTATTTAACTAGGCAAGTCCGTGAAGAGCATATTCTCATTTTACAATGACGGCCTATTCCTGCCACACCCTCCCTAACCAGGAAGACGCTGGGCCAATTGCGCACCGCCCTATGGTACTCCCGATTGCCGCCTGTTGTGATACAGCCCGGGATCGAACCAAGGTCTGTAGTGACGCCTCTAGCACTGAGATGCAGTGCCTTAGACTGCTGCGTCACTCAGGAGCCAGCTTGTTAGCTAGCTTGTTAGGACAAGGGTGTGGAGAACGCATTAAACATATAATTGAGAAGCACTCGCACTCCCCTACTGTATTATTTCACACTGCATCTCCCCATTCACTGAACCGTATCCTAGCCATGACAATGGCAACAATAGAGACTTAACAAGATGTACACAAAGCAAACATTTTACTTCATAACTATCTGCTAGCTACTGTATATGTGAATAGTATTAATGTAGCTAACCAGCTAGTATAACAGGCAAAAATGACCTAAAACAAATGTTATCCAAGGTCCATTCTTCGTGGGTAGCTAACTAACAATTCTTTGTGCCTATCTGGCTAGTTAACAGTAGTAGCTAGCCAGTTAGCTCTTATCTTACTATGGGCTTGCTACAATGAGTGTTGTTGGCAGGGAACCATGACAAAATTAACACAGCATGTATTTATTCACGTAGAAAGATAAAATATTGTACTCAGGCAACATATGAGATGTGAATAGGCTACATTTCATTCTCAAGACTGAGTATATTTTCTCTTGCTTCAGCTCCAGTAATGGCCACTGTTGATTTCAAGAGAATTTGCATAATTTTTACGTGGTTGTCATATTTCCTTGTATACTTTCTGTTGAAGCTTGCATCGACGCATGCTTCAAAATATGTACAAATGGAGTAACATTTGATAAGTGTCCTCTGTACCCCGTCTCACATACTTTGATTTGGACTCTCCCATGCTCCAATTTGGGTGCTTGGAGCACAGTAGTATGCATTTTGAGACACCTATTGACTCTGTTTGGCAGAGTAGGAGAGGGAAAACAGGGTGAGGTGGTGGAACCCCAGGGGGGTGAGGGTTTGGGGGCCTGAATTGAATTAGGAAAAAAACTTACAAGGCCTTGATCTTGAAACCAAGCTTTATTGGTGATGTAAACTCACTGCCCCCCTCTGAGCAGTATTTCACTGGTGATTATGATCGTCTCTGGTTATGCTGTTGACAGTGTGATCTAGATACATGTGGCTCTGTTCTGCGTCAGGCTACAGTTCCCTTGATGTGCCATTGGCCCATTTTTAAAGTCCCTGTCTCGTGACTGTCAAATTTTTTAAATCTCTTTATTTTCAACTCTTAATTTTGCAGCTTTTCACTTATTGAATTGAACTTTGACATTGTCCTTTTTGCCAATGGATCTTTTTGCCTCAGTGGATAGACATTAACTTTATCTGCCCTTTCCCAAAAGCATTTGGTGATTGACCCTAAGCCAGCCTGCTTGGAGGACATAACCTTGGGGTACTGCGTGTTATGAGTCAACCTGCGCACCATTAACAGGGAGGTGATAGCTACCTACCTTAGTCAGCCATCGCTCGCTGCGTACAGGAACAGTTACATCATCCCAGGTGACTTTATATGTTGCTACAACCGCTTCCCAGCCCAACCCTCTCTTGTGCTATGTGTGCTCTCTCTGTAGTGCTTGTGTACACAAGATCGTCCCCCATTGTCAGTGTTTGTTTCTGTCAGCGTGTGCACACAGCAAGGGAGACTTTGATATGTGGCACGTTCTCTCCCTACATCCTATCCATTGCTCTGTGTAGAGGCAGACATGTAACTCACCCATTATTGATGCTCCAGGATGTCCATCATTGTTCCCGCTCTGCTGCTTTAAACACAGGCAGACGTCTTAGGCAATGAGGCAGGCGTGCACGTTGCCATAGGCACCACACAAACGGTGGCTACTGGGAACAGCAGATAAGGCTCACTGTGTGCTCTCTGCATGGACTGGCGTAGTGGCTCCTGATCCCCATTCATCATCCTGCTAGCATCTGAGGGGAGAGACTTTAGTGCCTTTTGAAACTAGCTGACCCACCTAGATTGTGATGATGATATGAGGTTATTGCCCGCTTTAAATCTCCCTGCTGCAGTGTGTACTGTTGTCTTACAAGGTTTCTATGGAAACCGTTTTGATTGTAGAGGTGAGTTGTAGAACCCTTGAGCCCCTGCGACTGTAGCCTGTCTGGTGCCAGTCTACAATTTGAAAATCCATCAGTAAAGAGTGTTATTTTTGACCGCTCATAGAAGCAATACAGTTTTAAATTATTTTTATTTATCAGGGGTGCTGCAATTCTATCCATTTTGCCGTGGGGTGGAGATACTTATTTGCAGTTTTAAAGCTAGTTGCCTGCAATTCTACACCATTTGCCATGCCTTATGCATTGTTAACATATCTGAATGAGAGTGACTAACAAAATCGAAGCCCTGCGTGCCCGGTCTGTATTCAGCCATGATAACTGGCTAGATTAATTTAACTATCAAATGTGTTAGCTGACATGGCTAATTGAGTGACTGTCAGTAGCTAGGTTTCCTTCCAATTGGCGACAGTTTTCAACTCTACCAATAGTTTTGTCACAAACTGTTACGTTGTATCGCAAATGTGCTTACTCTGGCAGGCACATTTGCGATATGCGCTCTAGCCAACAGCTCATGGATACTGTGCGGTTAGGCTAGTCTACATGATGAGATTATTATGGAAAAAATAAAGATTATTTGTCAAACATCGCTCATCGTGTCACCAGTATAAGACTGTCGATATTTATATTGGAAAAGAGCATCAAGCTCATCGCTGTGCACTTTCACCACCCTGTGAAGTTCATAATTTATTCAATCTGTAGCCCGATAAACTGCATGGTTTTCGGAGTCTCAGTGGGAGGACTACACAACATACAGTAATATGGTGTGACTCTAAGTTTACTTCAATGTGATGGTTATATCAGTATTTGCGCTTAATTGTGTTTCCGCTGCCATTTCTCGCATACTTATTTTTACAGACACAAAAAATCCCATGTCGAACAAACAAATTATCCATTGGCGTTTATAAAATTGTACCAAAACGTCCTGTTTCCATCACAACTGTTTGTTCCCCCCCAGTATGACTTTACTCTCATAACCTGATGGAAATGTGGGTAGTGACTGACATAACAAGAGAAACTGCTGATACACAACTACATTTTGAAATTGCACTTTGTGTGTTCTATTCTAACTGTCAACAGTAAGTTGAAACCCGGATGGTGGGCCTACAAAATAGGGGCATGGGCCACAAGTTGCCCATCCCTGCTTTGTGGGTGTTTGTCAACATTCCAATGTGTCATCTCTGCTAGTTTTCAAGTTGTGTACAGAGAAATTGGCATACTAGGAAATTTAACCATTCACAGCCTTCTTTTTACTTGCATTATTGCACATATTGCAAATTATCAGCAGCGATCATTTTGAATCCATTTTCACATTCACTCTGTTGGAAATGCTTACAAATTGGAACATAACCCAAACTAGCAGAGATCCCACTCTAGAACTTATGATATGCCAATATCACGGTCTTGTTTTGTGCGGAATCACCCACTAGCTAAACGTTCTGGGTGAAGGCATTGTAGACTGTAAAGGTTTTCTTTGAACGCTGTGACAGATGGTGCTAGAGTAATGACTAAGTGATTAGGAAGTTCCTTTTAGGAGACTGCACTGTTCATCATATGCACTAATCACTTTGGTTTGACGCTCCAGCACTGGACAGGAAGTGTGGTAATCTTTCCTTGATGACCCACATTACCATAAGACTTAGGGCATCGCTCATCGATAGGCACACTAATGCACAATGACCCAGCACCCCAATATCATGCTAATTTACTGTATGGAACAAGAAGCAATCCAGAACTCTGATAACTCCACATATGAAATCCGAAAGGACATGCTTTCATCTTTAGTTTGTATGCTGTCGCTCTGCCAGCAAGTGTGCCAAGGCTGGGATGAAGGCACACCTCCACCTCCCACCAATGAGGAAGGCATAGAATCCAGGTATTCTATTTCCATGGATGAATGCAGTGCAAATAGACATCGAAAGTAATCCATTCTTATGTCCCGTGGCTGGAAGGGGGTCTGTCTGTATTTTTGTGTTACTCCGAGAGAATCCCATGGAAACTATGGCGACAGAGACCAATTATGTACCAGTCACTGGTTTTTAAAGAACCCCTTGCAGGGATGTCCACCCAGGACAAAATCCTAAAGGTCAACACACTTCTCCCTCAGTCTCAGGCCAGAGAGGCATCACGAAAAGAGCTGCTCACGTCCTACACTTCCCTCCCTGTACTGTATGGCTGTGTGACTCCATGTCATGTGAGATATGCCATCATAGGATAATAATAGTTTGGTATGAGAATGATTAGGAACAGCTTGTACACGGGCAAAAACAGGATATGTTTAGCTGACTTTTTCTTGATGTCTTGGCAACTCTGTCGTCTTTGTCTCTGCTTAGTCATGCCTTTCTGTTGTAATTGTCTAAAAATGCAAGATCCACAGTTTACACACTCTGGGTTAACCATCAATAAGTTGTTTGTGTCCCTGCAGTAACTTTAACTTGTGTCACAAGTATATACCCGTGTCAACTTGACTTCAGCTGGTAGCATTCTACATGTCAATCTCCATTTGCCACTTGTTTGCATAATTACTTTGAGTATAACACATTCTTTCTCCCCAGAGTGGCACAACGGCAATTGAGTAGCCCGTTTTTACATTTTTAAAATATTTTTTTTATAGTAAAATCAATATAGCAGTTTATTCTCTCCAAGCACTATTATGCTGCAGTCAGCATCATGATTTGGGGGACAAAGATTAATGGTCTGTAACTGGTCTGTTGTGCAGTACTGTAGCGGTGAGAATGCTTCACTATTAAAAACGGTTAGGACTGGGCCTCGGCCAAATGGACACAGCAATGTAACACAAGATGAGGGGGGTATGATAATTAGCCCCCCCCCCCCCCCAAAAAAAAACAACTCTTTGTCGACCGAAAGTCGTCTGTTCTTTCGAAAAATATGAACGTGTATTTTTTCCCGTATGGACACTCCCCCATGTTTAAAAGAAATGATCAAATCAACTATATGCATTGAGCTTATGGTTTGATGAAATAAGAAAAATGCATCGAGGGCACCAGAAATCTAGATAACCAGAAGAGGAAAAACATTAACCTGAGTCAACTATTTTCTTCCTGCTGGCTTTGGCAGATTCTGCCATTACTCTGCTGAAGTTGCAGGTAATAGTCTACATGAGGAGTCTGCACCCTTTCTCATGTGGAACGACCATTTATCTTACCATTTCTACCGATCTGCGTGTCAAACAAGGTTTTCAGATGCACAATTATAAGTATGTCTTCATATCTCAATCATTGTCATGTGGTTAATAAAAATAGATACTTTTTAGGTAACTCCTATCGCCAACTATGTAAAAATAGCCTACATAAAGCAAACAAATAAAAACATTGCAGCCTGCAGGTAGAAAACATCCTGATTTTAATTTTAAAAAATGATTTAAAAAAGTGTGTATATGTATATTCTATAAGTCACATGGCCTGTCTGCAATGAATTTGAAACATTGTATCAACTTCTTGGTCCAGCCCAACCTTGCCTAGCAAACTTGCAACATTGTATAACAAATTCTGGGCCCTCAGTTTCCCATGCCAGTGAGCTTGGGATAGACACAGCTGTAAGCTATTCGCGCAAGGGATACGACGCAGCACTTGACTTGGGCAGGAGCTCACTGGAGCTGAGAACCAGCACCTCATTTTCTAGTGCTTGAGCTCCTGTTCCTCTTATAGAATATTAGCTCAAAATTATTGTCCTGCACCTAAAATATATAACCGTAGCAGCACCCAAAATGAGTACCGGAACCTATTTTAGTCCATGACATTTTCCACTTTCATGCTGAGTGGTTATCGAAAGGGTCGAAAGACTTGTAGTTCTCAATGGATGTAAAAACTGTCTTTGCTTGCTGTTTGAAGTGAAGATGGCATTTACTTTGAGAAGCTCCACAGGTCATTAGTGGTTGTGCGTTAAGCCAATTAGAAATACTATCAGATCCCCAAATCGGCACATAATGATACTACCCGTCAAAAGTTTTAGAACCCCTACTCATTCCAGGGTTTTTCTTTATTTTTACTATTGTCTACATTGTAGAATAATAGTGAAGACATCAACACTGAAATAACACATGGAATCATGTAGTAACCAAAAAGTGTGAAATAAATCAAAATATATTTTATATTCAAATAGCCACTCTTGGCATTCTCTCAACCAGCTTCATGGGGTAGTCACCTGGAATGCATTTCAATTAACAGGTGCCTTCTTAAAAGTTCATTTGTGGAATTTATTTTATGTGTTTGTGCCAATCAGTTGTGACAAGGTGGGGGTGGTATACAGAAGATGGCCCTATTTGGTTAAAGACCACGTCCATATTATGGCATGAACAGCTCAAATAAGCAAAGCGGAATGACAGTCCGTTACTTTAAGACACGATGGTCTGTCAATATGGAAAATGTCAAGAACTTCAAAAGTTTCTTCAAGCGCAGTTGCAAAAACCATCAAGCGCTATGATGAAACTGGTTCTCATGAGCACCCCCACGGGAAAGGAAGACTAAGAGTTACCTCTGCGGCAGAGGATAAGTTCATTAGTTACCAGCCTCAGAAATTGCAGGCCAGATAAATGATTCACGGAGATCAAGTAACAGACATTTCAACAACTGGTTAGAGGAGACTGTGTGAAATCCAGCCTTAATGGTTGAATTGCTGCAAAGAAACCACTACTAAAGGACACCAATAATAAGAATAAATTTGTTTGGGCCAAGAAACAACAAGCAATGGACATTAGACTGGTGGAAATCTGTCCTTTTGGTCCAAATGTGTTTTTTTTTTTGTTTCAACCGCTGTCTTTGAGAAGCAGAGTAGATTAACGGATGATCTCTGCATGTGTGGAGATTTTGTTTGTAACTTGGGAGCTCTAGTGCTGGACCTCAGATGTAAGGAATCTACTCTGAGGGCAGGCAGTGTAACCCAATTCAATCCCATCTGCTTATGTTTCACATCCTGCTTTACACTGGTAAAATGAGCGATGGCAAGCCATGCCTAGTGTAGTTCAAATGTCAAATGAGGCTGGTGTTGGTTTATGGTGATGGTGCAGGCTTTGCTGCCATGTGTACTAACACCTATAGCACAATACTGGAGCCAAGGGGTTTTTCAGAATGGTCTGGACTTCAGTAGTCTTTTGAGGGAATCACTACATTTTAGTGTTAAAGTTGCCTCTATCAGATTGACCCGGCCAGGGCGGAGTTGGTGTTGGAACACACACTCTTTAAACAACCGCCACACAGATCAGCAGGAATTGTTTTAACTTTACTTCTCCTGCACACAACTGCCTGTCTTTCTCCCTTCTGTCTTATTTCCTTTCAACTTTACCTGAATCATGTTTCACTCAAATTCATACCTGACTTTATATTTTCTATGTTTATTCTTAACCTGGAGAGAGTAATGGGTCACGTTGTTGATGACTCGACGTGAGCTAAATCTTATCCCTCTCCACCCCATGGTTAGTGTCCTAAAGAAACTTTCATGTTGCAAGTTTTAAAGTCCTCTGTCGGCCTGTCTGTCTGGGAGACGTTAGGTTTCCACTCCATGTCGTCCACATGAGTCAGAGCCACACCAGGGTTTGATGCATTTCCTTTCCTGTAGGGCCGGACTCCACCACCATCATCCTTTTGACCACAAACCTAGCCTTAGCCAAGTCAGCATCAGTCCCAGGCCAAGTCAGCATCAGTCCCAGGCCAAGTCAGCATCAGTCCCAGGCCAAGTCAGCATCAGTCCCAGGCCAAGTCAGTCCCAGCTGCCCCAGTCATCCCAGCCACACCCAGTTTGCATGCTTGTCCAGCCTAGGGGAGGCGTGACATAACATAACGTGACCCTTCCCGGAGGACATTCCGCCTGTGTCACGGGGCGATAGGAGGGCAGCGGAACACTTGTTGGCTGACCCCCACCAAGCTCCTTATTTGGTAAAAGTGTGGCCTGAACTCGAGCCCACCCAATTTAGAATGTTAACTGTGAGTGGAGGGGAGGACATGGCTGTCATGTTACTAAAATTAGGCCTGGATCAGACTGGGCAGAACTCTCCAAAGGAAAAACAATAGACGTGTTACCAGTCCTGGTCTGAAGCGTTGATCAGCCACTACTCTGGTGGAGAGTTTTGGCCTCAATGATGAGGACTTTTTAAAAAGGTTAGATCTTTATTAAAGGCACTAATGAAAACTGGTATTTTATACATTCCCTAAAATGTGTTTGTGAGCGAGGGAGGCAGAGTGGTACAGCTCATGATTCTATTGCTGGGATGTTCTTAGCCATAAAATGTTATGGGACATGAGGAAGAATACCCATTTTTTTAAATGCCAGTTAAAATGCTGAGTAGCCAGTGTATTACAACATCCTGATGCTTAAAACCTACAGTGTCATCAGACTTGACATGCCTCAAGATGGTCATTATAGAAGTAGCTCCATAAGGGTGAACGTGATATCATGATCTGAGGTCAACGCAACACTGGTAACGTGGCTGTGCTTGTCTCCTGTAGATGGGTGAGGGAGGGGGGTGACTGTGGTCCCATTGTGCTTGTCTCCTGTAGATGGGTGAGGGAGGGGGATGACTGCGGTCCCATTGTGCTTGTCTCCTGTAGATGGGTGAGGGAGGGGGATGACTGCGGTCCCATTGTGCTCATCTCCTGTAGATGGGTGAGGGAGGGGGATGACTGTGGTCCCATTGTGCTAGTCTCCTGTAGATTGGTGAGGGAGGGGATGACTGCGGTCCCATTGTGCGTGTCTCCTGTAGATGGGTGAGGGAGGGGGATGACTGTGGTCCCATTGTGCTTGTCTCCTGTAGATGGGTGAGGGAGGGGGATGACTGCAGTCCCATTGTGCTCATCTAATATATCTCCTGTAGATGGATGAGGGAGGGGGATGACTGTGGTCCCATTGTGCTAGTCTCCTGTAGATTGGTGAGGGAGGGGGATGACTGCGGTCCCATTGTGCTCATCTCCTGTAGATGGGTGGGGGAGGGGGATGACTGTGGTCCTATTGTGCTCCGATGGGCCTCCCTGGACCTTCAGTGACTTCGGCATGAGTCATCCTCTCCACTGGACAGACAATCTGTGTCTCTGTTGAATCAGGTAGCCTAGTGGTTAGAGCGTTAGGCCAGTAACCGAAAGGTTGCTGGATCGAATCCCAGAGTTAACAAAGTAAAAATCTGTCGTTCTGCCCCTGAACAAGGCAGTTAACCCACTGTTCCCCGGTAGGCCGTCATTGTAAATAAGAATTTGTTCTTAACTGACTTGCCTAGTTAAGTAAAGGTTCAATTAAAAATCTGTTTTTCTCTGTACTTCTATATCAGAAGCTTAATGTTCTAGTAGCATGTATTGCTTGCTGTAAGTAAAAAAGGACATTGGTACAATTTATTTGGAATATGATGCAATCAACATCTCCTGACTAATTTTAACCTGCAAATGAATAAGATAAATGAATAGTGCAAGGCTAAGTCATGTAGTGAATGATGGCCGACTTGTTAAGTAATATTTTTCAGTAAATACTGTGGGATTGCAGTTTTCTTACCACATATAAAATGTGAAATTATGAGCACTGCCGAATAACTGAAAATGAAAATAAACGTACATCAGTGTGATCTCATGACCAAATTAGGTGCTGGCCCAAAATCATTTCTTACCTCATGAAATTTTATTGGTCATTTTTTATCCAGTAACATGCACAGAACTGTCCACAAACAGTTTCTGCTGGTTATTCCCCAAAAGGAGCTCTCTATTCACAATGCTGAATGCAACGGTTCTGGTCCACTGCTCAAAGCAATGGACACTTGAGAGAGAACAGTGTTGGAGGGCCTGTTACACCACTCAAAGAGACAGCTAACAGACACGACTAGTGTCACAGCTACTGTGTCTGTCAAATACCTCAAAATCGGATGGCTTGTAATTTTAAAGTTTGTAGCTCATAAATATATTTTGGTAATGAATGTCTTTTTTCCTTTTTTGAATGTCCTTTTTTCTGTGGCTTTGTGAATATCTACACGACTTTGCTGTAAATCAGCTTCTTCATATGTGTCTTAAGAGGGTTTCTTTGTGTGTTGAAGATACAGCTGTGTCAGAGCAGAAATGCACCGCTACAAGCATCCTCATTTCCGGACTAGTTTCTGCCCCCTGCCCCTAGTGAGGGGCCCAGGATGGGGAGAGCACCAAGCAGCCCGCCAATAATGCTTAGTTGGCTTGTGCTCTGCTTGTTTTTCCCCTGGACCCTTTTCACCCACTCTATCTATTATTTTTGTCTCCCTTTCTCCTTAACTAGATTTATGCTAATTCCACCAGTCTATTTCTGTCTTCCCTCATTCTCTACCATTTCTCCCTCCCAACCTCCATCTCAGAGAAGGCAGGGCTGCAGGGAGTCTGTGGCAGTAGCAGACTAGGGCTTGGCTCTCTGCAGCTCTGATGTGTACCTGGAAGATCAGACGAGGCCTGTTTTTGATGTCTTCTTTCGCAGTCTGCAGCCTCCAGTGGAAAAGATCCCTGCCATGTTCTGACTGATAGCCAGCCACAGTTTCTCATCTGTTCTACTATCTGAGCACTGGCTTTGCTTGAGCTCACCCCTAAAGCTGCTGCTCACTCCATTCATACAGTGCATTTGGAAAGTATTCAGACCCCTTGACTTTTTCCACATTTTGTTACGTCACAGCCGTATTCTAAAATTAAATAAACATTTCATCAGCAATCAACACACAATACCCCATAATGACTAAGATAAGTTTTTTTAGACATGTATTCATGTTTAAACAAATACCTATTTACATAAGTATTCAGACCCTTTGCTATTAGACTGGAAATTGAGCTCAGGTGCATCGTGTTTCCGTTGATCATCCTTGATGTTTGTACAACTTGATTGGAGTCCACCTGTGGTAAATTCAATTGCTTGGACATGATTTGGAAAGGCACACCTGTCTATATTAGGTCCCACAGTCAGAGGAAAAACCAAGCCACGAGGTCAAAGCAATTGTAAAGCGCCTGAGACAGGATTGTGTCGAGGCACAGATCTGGGGAAGGGTAGCAAAAAATGCCTGCAGCATTGAAGGTCTCCAACAACACCGTGACCTCCATCAGTCTTAAATGTAAGAAGTTTAGAACCACTGAGACTCTTCTTAGAGCAATCGGGGACGAAGGGCGTTGGTCAGGGAGGTGACCAAGAACCCGATGGTCACTCTGACAGAGCTCCAGAGTTTCTCTGTGGGAGAACCTTCCAGAAGGACAACTATATCTGCAGCATTCCACCAATCAGGCCTTTATGGTGGAGTGGACAGACCCGAAGCCCCTCAGTAAAAGGCACATGACAACCTGCTTGGAGTTTGCCAAAAGGCACCTAAAGACTCTAAACCCCTAAGAAACAAGATTCTCTGGTCTGATGAAACCAAGATTGAACTCTTTGGCCTGAATGCCAAGTGTCACGTTGGGAGGAAATCTGGCGCCATCCCTACGGTAAAGTGTGGTGGCAGCCCCATGCTGTGGGGATGTTTTTCAGTGGCAGGGACTGGGAGACTAGCCAGGATTGAGGGAAAGATGAACGGAGCAAAGTACAGAGAGATTCTTGATGAAAACCTGCTCCAGAGGGCTCAGGACCTCAGACTGGGGCCAGAGGTTCACCCATACAACAGAACAATGACCCCTAAGTACATAGCCAAGACAACACAGGAGTGGGTTCGGGACAAGTCTCTGAATGTCCTTGAGTTGCCCAGCCAGAGCCCGAACTTGAACCCGATCGAACATCTCTGGAGAGACATGAAAATTGCTGTGCAGCAACACTCCCCATCCAACCTGACAGAGCTTGAGAGGATCTGCAGAGAAGAATGGGAGAAACTCTCCAAATACAGGTGTGCCGAGCTTGTAGCGTCATACCCAAATCAAAATCAAATCAAATCAAATTTTATTTGTCACATACACATGGTTAGCAGATGTTAATGCGAGTGTAGCGAAATGCTTGTGCTTCTAGTTCCGACAATGCAGTGATAACCAACAAGTAATCTAACTAACAATTCCAAAACTACTGTCTTATACACAGTGTAAGGGGATAAGGAACATGTACATAAGGATATATAAATGAGTGATGGTACAGAGCAGCATACAGTAGATGGTATCGAGTACAGTATATACATATGAGATGAGTGTGTAGACAAAGTAAAAAAGTGGCATAGTTAAAGTGGCTAGTGATACATGTGTTACATAAGGATGCAGTCGATGATGTAGAGTACAGTATATACATATGCATATGAGATGAATAATGTAGGGTAAGTAACATTATATAAGGTAGCATTGTTTAAAGTGGCTAGTGATATATTTACATCATTTCCCATCAATTCCCATTATTAAAATGGCTGGAGTTGGGTCAGTGTCAATGACAGTGTGTTGGCAGCAGCCATTCAATTTTAGTGGTGGCTGTTTAACAGTCTGATGGCCTTGAGATAGAAGCTGTTTTTCAGTCTCTCGGTCCCAGCTTTGATGCACCTGTACTGACCTCGCCTTCTGGATGATAGCGGGGTGAACAGGCAGTGGTTCGGGTGGTTGATGTCCTTGATGATCTTTATGGCCTTCCTGTAACAACGGGTGGTGTAGGTGTCCTGGAGGGCAGGTAATTTGCCCCCGGTGATGCGTTGTGCAGTCCTCACTACCCTCTGGAGAGCCTTACGGTTGAGGGCGGAGCAGTTGCCGTACCAGGCGGTGATACAGCCCGCCAGGATGCTCTCGATTGTGCATCTGTAGAAGTTTGTGAGTGCTTTTGGTGACAAGCCTAATTTCTTCAGCCTCCTGAGGTTGAATAGGCGCTGCTGCGCCTTCTTCACGACGCTGTCAGTGTGAGTGGACCAATTCAGTTTGTCTGTGATGTGTATGCCGAGGAACTTAAAACTAGCTACCCTCTCCACTACTGTTCCATCGATGTGGATAGGGGGGTGTTCCCTCTGCTGTTTCCTGAAGTCCACAATCATCTCCTTAGTTTTGTTGACGTTGAGTGTGAGGTTATTTTCCTGACACCACACTCCGAGGACCTTCACCTCCTCCCTGTAGGCCGTCTCGTCGTTGTTGGTAATCAAGCCTACCACTGTGTCGTCCGCAAACTTGATGATTGAGTTGGAGGCGTGCATGGCCACGCAGTCGTGGGTGAACAGGGAGTACAGGAGAGGGCTCAGAACGCACCCTTGTGGGGCCCCCGTGTTGAGGATCAGCGGGGAGGAGATGTTGTTGCCTACCCTCACCACCTGGGGGCGGCCCGTCAGGAAGTCCAGTACCCAGTTGCACAGGGCGGGGTCGAGACCCAGGGTCTCGAGCTTGATGACGAGCTTGGAGGGTACTATGGTGTTGAATGCCGAGCTGTAGTCGATGAACAGCATTCTCACATAGGTGTTCCTCTTGTCCAGGTGGGTTAGGGCAGTGTGCAGTGTGGTTGAGATTGCATCGTCTGTGGACCTATTTGGGCGGTAAGCAAATTGGAGTGGGTCTAGGGTGTCAGGTAGGGTGGAGGTGATATGGTCCTTGACTAGTCTCTCAAAGCACTTCATGATGACTGAAGTGAGTGCTACGGGCGGTAGTCGTTTAGCTCAGTTACCTTAGCTTTCTTGGGAACAGGAACAATGGTGGCCCTCTTGAAGCATGTGGGAACAGCAGACTGGTATAGGGATTGATTGAATATGTCCGTAAACACACCGGCCAGCTGGTCTGCGCATGCTCTGAGGGCGCGGCTGGGGATGCCGTCTGGGCCTGCAGCCTTGCGAGGGTTAACACTTTTAAATGTCTTACTCACCTCGGCTGCAGTGAAGGAGAGACCGCATGTTTCCGTTGCAGGCCGTGTCAGTGGCACTGTATTGTCCTCAAAGCGGGCAAAAAGTTATTTAGTCTGCCTGGGAGCAAGACATCCTGGTCCGTGACTGGGCTGGATTTCATCTTGTAGTCCGTGATTGACTGTAGACCCTGCCACATGCCTCTTGTGTCTGAGCCATTGAATTGAGATTCCACTTTGTCTCTGTACTGACGCTTAGCTTGTTTGATAGCCTTACGGAGGGAATAGCTGCACTGTTTGTATTCAGTCATGTTGCCAGACACCTTGCCCTGATTAAAAGCAGTGGTTCGCGCTTTCAGTTTCACGCGAATGCTGCCATCAATCCACGGTTTCTGGTTAGGGAATGTTTTTATCGTTGCTATGGGAACGACATCTTCGACGCACGTTCTAATGAACTCGCACACCGAATCAGCGTATTCGTCAATATTCCCATCTGACGCAATACGAAACATGTCCCAGTCCACGTGATGGAAGCAGTCTTGGAGTGTAGAGTCAGCTTGGTCTGACCAGCGTTGGACAGACCTCAGCGTGGGAGCCTCTTGTTTTAATTTCTGCCTGTAGGCAGGGATCAGCAAAATGGAGTCGTGGTCAGCTTTTCCGAAAGGGGGGGCGGGGCAGGGCCTTATATGCGTCGCGGAAGTTAGAGTAACAATGATCCAAGGTTTTACCACCCCTGGTTGCGCAATCGATATGCTGATAAAATTTAGGGAGTCTTGTTTTCAGATTGGCTTTGTTAAAATCCCCAGCTACAATGAATGCAGCATCCTGATAAATGTTTTCCAGTTTGCAAAGAGTTAAATAAAGTTTGTTTAGAGCCATCGATGTGTCTGCTTGGGGGGGGGATATATACGGCTGTGATTGTAATCGAAGAGAATTCTCTTGGAAGTTAATGCGGTCTACATTTGATTGTGAGGAATTCTAAATCAGGTGAACAGAAGGATTTGAGTTCCTGTATGTTTCCTTCATCACACCATGTCCCGTTAGTCATGAGGCATACGCCCCCGCCACTCTTCTTACCAGAGAGATGTTTGTTTCTGTCGGCGCGATGCGTGGAGAAACCCGTTGGCTGCACCGCCCTGGATAGCGTCTTCCCAGTAAGCAATGTTTCCGTAAAGCAGAGAACGTTGCAGTCTCTGATGTCCCTCTGGAATGCCACCCTTGCTCGGATTTCATCAACCTTGTTGTCGAGAGACTGGACATTGGCAAGAAGAATACTGGGAAGTGGTGCGCGATGTGCCCTTTTTCGGAGTCTGACCAGAACACCGCCGCGTTTCCCTCTTTTTCGGAGTCGTTTCCTTGGGTCGCTGCATGCGATCCATTCCGTTGTCCTGTTTGTAAGGCAGAACACAGGATCCGCGTCGCGGAAAACATATTCTTGGTCGTACTGATGGTGAGTTGACGCTGATCTTATATTCAGTAGTTCTTCTCGACTGTATGTAACGAAACCTAAGATGACCTGGGGTACTAATGTAAGAAATAACACGTAAAAAAACAAAAAACTGCATAGTTTCCTAGGAACGCGAAGCGAGGCGGCCATCTCAGTCGGCGCCGGAAGTAAGAGAAAAAAAAACCTGATGCTGTAATAGCTGCCAAAGGTTCTTCAACAAAGTACTGAGTAAAGGGTCTGAATACATATGTGAGTGTAATATTTGTTTTATTTTTAATAAATTAGCAAATCATTTCTAAACATGTTTTCTTTGTCATTATGGGGTATTGTGTGTAGATTTATGAGGGGGGAAAAGACACTGTATTCTGAACATGGCTGAAATCCATGTCTTATGTCTACTTAGCATTTTATTCTCAGAGATGCCCTTCACATGGAAACTTCTGACATGATAATCACCTCTATTATGGGCTGCTTGTCATGTGGGTCTGTCCTCCATCGTCATGGGAACAGTCACCATGTCATACTGTCATTCCTACCCCTGACACATTAACCAACAAGAACTCATCTCTCTGAGCAATACGATGATTTGATAGAAAACCTTTCATACACAGGACAGTAATGGAATCAATTGATCGAATTCAACCTTTTTTGAGATATTGATGAACAGAATAGCAACTCCAGCCTTTAGCAGCAGGCAGATCAAACAGAGAACACACCGAACCTCTACAGCAAAGAGGGAGCGAATCAGCAGGGCACTGCTAGCTGGACACACTGCCTGGAACAGTCTGGAAAGTCCCCTGTTCAGTCATAGCATAACTTTAGCCAAAAATCTAAAATGTAACATTTTTGGCCTATGTTTAAAAAATAAAATAAAATGTTGGACATATTTCTAGTGGTGGAGGGGGACGTTAGATCCATGTGAAGTAATATGATTTTGTTCATGTTCCAGAAAGCCCGACCTTGGCACAGGTCCGTCAGTCCATAACTCAAGTCTGTGGTATGCTATTTTTAATTAGTGTATGCGTGTCTTTGATGTTGGAATGGGGCTGAATCTGATGAGAGGAGTTTTCCTCAAGATACCATCTGCGCTGGTCAGAGGGAGAGGGGGCACAAGAAAGAAATATGAAGAGGATGGATAGGCGAGAGGATATCGACAGATACAAAGTGGCTGAAAAGTACACTGGATCCAAGAGGGAATGTGCAACCATTCAGTTTAGTGAAGACTTGTTACAGTTGGAGAGGGAAGAAATTCCTTTCGTCCCTGCCCTTCTGAATGGATGAATACTGGGCATTCTTCAGAATGAACTAACTCTGAGAATGGCCTTCCTCTGAGCTCGCTGTCTGTATGGAGCACTCCATAACCAGTTGTGTAAATCTGGGAAGGGGGAAGATTCGGACCATGTGGAAGACTGCTTGAGTTGATCCACTTAAGAGGAAAAAACATAATGAAGTTGGACTGATGTCAGAAAATACAGTTGTAGAGCGATCAATAGTGAGAGTAGCAAGATGATGTGAGTAGTATGGTATCGCTGTCAATGGCAGAAATCCAAGCACAAACTCTGAATGAGCTGGCATTAACTGAAAATACTCTATTTACTAGAGTGAAATTTACACAAGGTCTTTACTCATGAATATTTTAATTTCACTTTCCAGTTACACTTGGATAGACAATCTGTTGATAAGCAACTGCTTGCTAAGGTTACGGTTTAGAATAAGGGTTAGGCTAAGTGTTACGTTTGGGGTTAGGATAAAGGTTACGGTTAGTTAAAATGTTACTCTGATGGTTCATCTGTAGACGCTCTACAAACGATCCAAATAAAATCTTGCCCAATTTCCTAATTTAGTAATTACTGTACACGTGTAACATATTGCTCGAGGAGAGGTTAGTTGCATTAAACTCCTTCGTTGGGATCCAGTCTCTTCTTCTCTCCTGCATCTATTACCCCACTCACTCGCTGGATACTGGCACTTGCCTGTACTGAAGAGCCCTATTGATATGGAACCACTTGAGGAGGGGGAAGTGGGTGAGGGGGAGTGTTTGCTAGCAGTGGTAGTTGGAGATATCTCTGGTGTGTTTTATAGGACACTGTCTGCCAGTGGAGTGTTTAGTATATTCTCCTCACTGGCTCCTTTTTACTGCTTGGGCTGGAGGTCTTTGTGTACATTATTCCAATGCACAGTAGTAGTTTGTCATACAGTGGAGGTAAAAGTAACAGATCTATTTGAGGAAGGGAAAATCCCCTGGGTGGTGGTGGATCTCTACTAGTGGGCAGTTCCTTGTCCCCCCCCCCCATGTCCAGAGATGGTCTGATAACAGTTCTTCTAAGAACTAAATGTTTTACAACTCAAAATATGTGAAGGAGAAGCAGGCTGATTAAGCACTGTCAGACATATCCTCCTTCCCCTCCCGCTCAAATACATGTTCTAATGAAACGCAAGAACACTGTCCTGCTCCGTCTTAGTCACATCTGGGGTTTGTGTTCCACTTGGCTGACTGCCAGTGTGGAAGAATGGAGGCTGCTGTGGAAGTGTGCTGAAGTGTTTGAGACAAAGGTCAGCCTGCTCTCTGGGTGTCAGGGAGCTAGTCTCAACTGTGTGGTAGAATACCTTTCTGCTCTAAATAGGCCTGTGCTGGGTCAGTGTAGTAGAACACCGCTGGTCATTGGAAATTGTACAATCGAGGTCTGATGATCTCAGCGTTCCAAGACCCTTCTGCATTTAAGGCTCAACCTTGACTTTATTGCGATCAGCTTACAAGACTCATTTAGATCGGTCAGCCATGTTTGATTCTCTAACTCCATTCCAGTGGTTATCAAACTGGGGGTCCTGAGTGTGAAACATTAGTATTTTAATTAGCTTCATACAATAAGCATACGAAACATTAGCATTTTAATCGGCTTCATACACTGAGCATACGAAACATTAGCATTTTAATCGGCTTCATACACTGAGCATACGAAACATTAGGAACACCTTATTGGGTTGCACCCTGTCTTTGCCCTCAGAACAGCCTAAATTGGGGCATGAACTCTGGAAACTATCAGTGAAAAATCAAACAGCGTGGCAGTTCTTGGCGCACTCCAACCGTTACGCCTGACACCTAATACCATACCCCTTTCAAAGGTACTTAAATCTTTTGTCTTGCCCATTCACCCTCTGAATGACACACATACACAATCCATGTCTCAATTGTCTTAAAGGTTAAATAAGGCTTTTTAAGCTGTCTCCTCCACTTCATCTACACTGATTTTGAAGTGGATTTAACAGGTGAACAATAAGGGATCACAGCTTTCACCTGGATTCACCTGGTCAGTCTTTCATGGATAGAGCAGGTGTTCATAATGTTTTGGAAACTCAGTGTGTATTTCTATTTTATATTCATACCTTTGCCTATTCGATCTGGCTAATAGCATTGAACTATGGTACTGCACCAAATTCATGTAGGTTCAGAACTGCATCTTGACCGTTATCCAGATTAGTGACCAGAAAGCACTTGTTTCAGTCGGCTACAGATGCATCTTTACCAGAACAATGGGGTACCTGCCACTTTTTTTCATTGATCGTTTTCATAATTCACATATGTCTGTAACATCACACTGCCTTCAATAATTAAGGGATGAAGACTTAACATTCTGGTCACTGTATTATTTGTGAGGAAGAAAAAGACTACAGACAGACCATGCTTTCTGTCCGATCCTGCTCTGGACTCCAGAGAAATTACATGTTATCCGTAGTTGATATTGGCGGCAAACATGAATTACATTCAGCTCAAAATGCAGGTGTAAAACAGTCTATCTTGCTTTTTGAAAATGCATCACCGTTAGCTATAATGACAGGCTACATTTGCGCAGAGATTGTTTGCGTGTACGGTGATTTGAGGGGGTTGTGGATCAAGTTTGAGAACCACTTCTCTAATCAATTAAGCCTGGTGCATTTTATTTGGTTTTACAAGAGCCTATCATACAAACGCAATGTCATTCGAGTGTCATCCATTATCTGTAAATAATGCTGATGTAATCTGACCTTCTTCCCGATCTCTCTCAGGCGGGAAGTGATGGCGAGAGCATCGGGAACTGTCCGTTCTCACAGAGACTCTTCATGATCCTGTGGCTAAAGGGAGTGGTCTTCAACGTCACCACAGTGGACCTGAAGAGGTGAGGGAGAATGCACACCATCACGTTACACTAGCCTTCTCGCTCACTACACCACCACGTTACACTAGCCTTCTCGCTCACTACACCATCACCTTACACTAGCCTTCTCGCTCACTACACCACCACCTTACACTAGCCTTCTCGCTCACTACACCACCACGTTACACTAGCCTTCTCGCTCACTACACCACCACGTTACACTAGCCTTCTCGCTCACTACACCACCACGTTACACTAGCCTTCTCGCTCACTACACCACCACGTTACACTAGCCTTCTCGCTCACTACACCACCACGTTACACTAGCCTTCTCGCTCACTACACCACCACGTTACACTAGCCTTATCGCTCACTACACCACCACGTTACACTAGCCTTCTCGCTCACTACACCACCACGTTACACTAGCCTTCTCGCTCACTACACCACCACGTTACACTAGCCTTATCGCTCACTACACCACCACGTTACACTAGCCTTCTCGCTCACTACACCACCACGTTACACTAGCCTTCTCGCTCACTACACCACCACGTTACACTAGCCTTCTCGCTCACTACACCATCACCTTACACTAGCCTTCTCGCTCACTACACCACCACGTTACACTAGCCTTCTCGCTCACTACACCACCACGTTACACTAGCCTTATCGCTCACTACACCACCACGTTACACTAGCCTTCTCGCTCACTACACCACCACGTTACACTAGCCTTCTCGCTCACTACACCACCACGTTACACTAGCCTTCTCGTTCACTACACCACCACGTTACACTAGCCTTATCGCTCACTACACCACCACGTTACACTAGCCTTCTCGTTCACTACACCACCACGTTACACTAGCCTTATCGCTCACTACACCACCACGTTACACTAGCCTTCTCGCTCACTACACCACCACGTCACGCTAGCTAGCTAGCTCATTTCCCCCAGAAGAGGTCAGCCTTCTACACTTCCTCTGCTCCTGGAGAGCCAGGGGAATGTGCTCTCTCTCGCTCGCTGTCTCTCAGAGCTTTTCTGGGCTCTCCACTAACACTCTGATCCAACCCCACCTCAAACATTTTCACCACCCTTACGGCTTATTTGTTTTTCCCATGACCCTTTCCCGACCTGGAGAAATCTGGAAAATAAACAAGCTGCATTCTGGAGAGGCTGTTTGAGGTTGTGCTCACTTCCTCCCTAGATTTGGGGGTAAATTGTATTTTTCTTACTCTAAAATCAAAGCAGAATCTAAAAGGATCGGCTTCCCCTCCCAAAGTCATTTGAAGTCTATTTAGTCTTGGCTGAAAGTGCAGTAAAAGTTCTTGTCCATGTTCTGTAGAAGGCTGCCTGGCAGCTCCTTGCCCAACCATTATATTCCTCAATGCATCACCTGAACACTTCCCGATTTAGTTTGTCCTCTTCCCAGGCCAGGGCTATTGCCATACAGTATGTGTGATTATTTTCAGATCTAGTAATGGACTTGATTTCCATGGGCCTTTTAAATCATTGACTGACAGTATAGTATACAGGAGGCTCTGATGAAGTGTTGTAGAGGGTATAGCTCAGCCATACAGATACGTATGCATCGCTTAGCATCTCTTCTCCTGAGAAATCTCAAACACTGCTACCTCTGCTAGGGTTGGTCCTGTGGGTAATCTAGAGTTGGAAACAAAACAAGACTGGGTAGTACACAGAGCAACCTTCTCTTTTTTTTTACATTTGGAAGCACAGGGAAGTTGTCTTTGGCTATCTGTGAATGTATTTGCATATGTATCTAACTGTGTGAGGGTGTGTACGAACGAGACGAGCTTCCAGAGGTCTTGTAAAAGGCATTGGAGGATGTCCCGCCCACTTCAGTGTCTGTTTTTCCCTCTTTTGTCAGACATGTCTTTGTTCAGTTCTGACCACATACTGCTTTGACCTTTAACAAAAAATGACTGATAAAGGCTTCACTTTTTCCACACAGTAGTGTGTTCACGCTCTAGTCAACAGAACGAGGCAAAGTATTGCACAAATGTTTTTAATCCTGTTTTGTCGCTGTATGGAACTCGAGGACGGTACATTTTTTTAACCTTTTAATGTTATGACCTTGCTTTGGAAAACTGTTCAGAAAGCCTGTTTGGCTGAATTTGAGTAACATTTTAGTTATCTTTTTGAGAGTACACTTACCCTCTCCCACTGTTCCTTAATGTTGCCATGGGGTGAGGGTGCTTCCTGTGCTCATGCCAAAGGATTGAGGTCACTTCCTGTTTTGGTGCCCCTGTGACTAGTTGGTCTTACGAGTCTGTTTCACAGCTCCCCTTGTAGGGAGACCGTAACCGCGGTACTTTGCACATACCTTTGGCCTGCATGTGACGCGGTCTCTATGGCTAGATTAGTGGTAGGCTGTTCTCTGCATCAAAGTTAATTTGCGCCTCACTTTGTTTTGGTAAATTTTGCTCTGACATGACAACCCTGATAACTAACTAGCAGACACAAAAAAAAAAGTATTCTGCTTTTTACTTTGTAATTCTCTTTTTTTTGTGGCCGATTATGCAACATGACTCGGGGCTACGTGCTGTTGATTGGTCATTCATCATTCACTCATTATGTTCTGTCTGTTCATCTCACCTCCCAGAGACATCTGGAACAAAACAAAAAAATCACTGTGGACAGAAGAATGGACATGCGCATACATGACCCTGTTGAAAATAAAGTCCAACCCAGGGTGTGTGAGGGGGAGGACTGTGGAAGGCCAGAGTGGTATGGAACGGTCTAGCATGGGACAGGGATTTGTGTCCTGTCTATTGGCCACAGCCCCCTCCACTGATCTGCAATAGAACTGGGCCTTGGGAGACACAGAATAACACTTTAATGGTTGATGATTTTAAAGAGTAGATAGACTAGATGGATTATAGGGATATAAAATGATAGATTAGTGAGTAATCTGATGGCTCAGTTTGAGTATAGAACTTTATTATCCCTAGGGGAAACTTGGTTTTGCAGTGAAGTCATCTGTACAAACAAGACAGACATTTCAACAACATCAAGGAGAGTGAAAGGGGGATACCTTGTCAGTTGTACAACTGTATGCATTCAACTGAAATGTGTCTAATACATTTAACCCAACCCCTCTGAATCAGCTGCCTTAATCAACATCCACGTCATTGGCCCCTGGGGAACAGTGGGTTAATTGCCTTGCTCAGGGGCAGAATGACCGATTTTTACCTCTAGGATTCGATCCGAGCAATCTTTTGGTTACTGGCCCAACGCTCCTACCTGCCAGGCATTCTCTTAATACAGTATAA
The DNA here is from genome assembly GCF_021184085.1 of Oncorhynchus gorbuscha. Classification (NCBI taxonomy): domain Eukaryota; kingdom Metazoa; phylum Chordata; class Actinopteri; order Salmoniformes; family Salmonidae; genus Oncorhynchus; species Oncorhynchus gorbuscha. The sequence goes on from NC_060182.1 coordinate 66,270,063, forward strand.
GATAATAATTTGGCTGATTGGAATATTTACCAGTGCGTTGTGACATGCCCACTAAATCCCCTCTCTTCTCTGCTCCCTAGGAAGCCTGCAGACCTCCAGAACCTGGCCCCAGGCACACACCCTCCTTTCATCACCTTCAATGGGGAGGTCAAAACCGACGTCAACAAGATCGAGGAGTTCCTAGAGGATGTCCTCAGCCCACCCAAGTGAGTCGTCTGGTTGGCAACAGCAGTTCACATCAGACTGCCTCCACGATTATATACCTACGATACAGTATACTCTCTGATTGTCAGATCTAACCAAGTGGATCATCGGTTGTGTGTGTGTGTGTGTGTGTGTGTGTGTGTGTGTGTGTGTGTAGGTTCACCAAGCTTGGCACCAGACACCCTGAGTCCAACACAGCTGGGATGGACATCTTTGCCAAGTTCTCAGCGTTCATCAAGAACTCCAAACCAGATGCCAACGAGGGTGAGCTTTCCATCCCTATACGATAGATAGATAGATGTAGTTCCAGGTTACTACTCGGAAGTCAGTGAAGAAGCAATACTTAGAAATGGAGTTACACTGGTGGTGCAAGAAGAGTTCTGTGGTTGCTAAGCGACAGTGGTAGCCTGAGGTGATTTGGTGGCTGGGTGAGAGTGGGGGTCTGACACGGGAACACAGGGCTTTTGTTCTCTGGGGTGGCCTCTCTGTCCCCAGGCCCATTCCTTCCCCTGTCCCCCATGTCACCTGGCTGGGCTCTCTTTAAAAAAAAAAAGAAACATCCAAACAGCCTGGTAAAAACAACGGAGAGAGATGGACGTGAGCTCAAAGCACCTCTCTTCCCTATCATATTGTGTTGTGACCATGGGAAGACATGATTTGGACACGACAACAGGTGACGGTATACTGTAGCTTTGCCTCGGGTCATATTTGCTAGTGTTTCTCTGTCTGTATGCTATGTTAATCTGTTTTATGACATGCAGTATCAGTTCATGTCCTTTTGGTATCTTGGATGGTATGGTTTCTATTCTCCACCCTGCTGTAATATTGACCCAACTGTGATGGTTGGCTTTGAATTCCTTCTGGGCTATGTCAACACCACTGCTGACAGTCCTATCTGAATGATAAGCATGCCCTGTTTATAAGACTTTTAAAATGTCAAACGCATGCCTCGTCACACTCTCTCCAACTGGCTACATACTCTACAATCAAATGAAATCAGTAGAATTTGCTCAATAAACCACAGAGTTCAACCCCTGCTATCTATGTTGGCTGAGTGGACCATGCCTTATTTGGGGTCTCGAAGAAAATGCTAACTGTCAGTGAGGAATGTCTATGAAAGAACTTATGCACGGCAGCTCTAGTTCTGCCATCTTGCTATGAAATGCTGCCCTCTGCTGTGTGTTTCCTGTAGTGTCTGTTTGGGAAGGGGTCCAGAATATTCAACACAATGCAGGCAGGCTGGTTTGTGAATGCTATAATGCAGTTGACAGATGTTGCGATAGTGTCATGAGAGATGATGAATGTTCCTTTTTGTGCTGTAGGTCTGGAGCGTGGGCTGTTGAAGACCCTGCAGAAGCTGGATGAGTACCTGCGTTCCCCACTGCCTGACGAGATCGACCACAACAGCATCGAGGACATCAAAATCTCCACTCGCAAGTTCCTGGACGGTGACGAGATGACACTGGCTGACTGCAACCTCCTGCCCAAGCTGCACATCGTCAAGGTGAGACTGAGGGTATCAAAACAGGATGTTCTACACACATTAGCAGAGTCCATGTAGTCCATGAGCCAGACTCCCAAATTTGGGCCTTTGGGCTCACTTGGGGTTACAATGTCTCATAGTGAGTTCTTTGAAGGGCTATGGTCCTAGAGTTGGAAAATGTCTGGTAGTCGTTGCGAGAAGTGGAGCTTTCTCCGGTTATCACGTTCTTCCCTCCTTTCCCATTCGTTTTTCCCTATTACTGAAGTTGTTGGTCACGTGTACCCTTTTTAACCATGTGCAATTGGAACGTTTTGATTCACAACTATTCATCAGAACAATTTGTCTGAATGTTCAGGTCAACAGAACTTTGACCTTTGACCTCTAGAATTACCAGTATACATTGCTTTAAAAAGGAAACCCTGATACATTGTTTGACAAGTGATTCTGGAAATATAACCAACTTTGAAAGCTACAACTATTTAAAAATCACCCATATTATGCCACTGACAGAATAATTTACGTTTAGCCATAGAATTCCCATGTAGTGGGGCAGTTATGTTTTTGTATTGGTGATAGAGGCACCACATTTCACACACACTGCTAAAACAGTTTAAAAAATGAATAAAACGATTTTGTAGATACACTGTCATCCCAGGATTCACACATTAATCACACAGAAGTATTTTTCCAATACGGCCACCAAACAATTCAATAGGGTCTCGTTGGATCATGACCACGCCTGCATTAAATATTATTGTAGTAGGCCCAATATCTTAAGTTCATAGTGATGTAGAATATATAACCAAATGACCCAGGAGTGTGTGTGAGAGCGCTGAGAGCTGTTGCCAGAGAATGTATGTTAATTTCGCTTAGATAAGCTGCCTCCAATGTCGTTTTAGAGAAGTTTGGCAGTACGTCCAACCGGCCTCACAACTGCAGACCACGTGTCACCACAGGCAAGACATGACTTTGGGAAACCCTGGTATAGGCTACTGACATTGTTTGTCATAGGGTAAAATCCATATGGGGGAAATGAATGGGATGGAGGGAAGAAAGTGTGATAACTAGAGACTGTTCAAAATACTGCACTGCTGTCATACATACTGCCACATCGTCACCCCAAATCTATTGTTATTTGTCAAATGCGCCGAATACAGCCTGTGTAAACCTTATCGTGAAATGCTTACTTACAGAATTGGTTAGGAGCCCGTCAAACGGCAGCCATCTCCCCCGGCGCCGTTATTCCCCAAGTGAGCCTGACCGACTATTATAGTGATCACTTGTCAAAGCTACCTTTGCTGATAAGGTAGCCCAATGCTGGAATACTGCTGTTTGCAAAAACATCTTATGTATGGGTATCTTGGTAGCATATGCCATTCTGCGACCAAGTCATGTTGTACCACTCTTTGCCTGTAGAGGGACACGTTCTCTAGATGTTTGTTCTGAGACTAACTCACTTCATCAATATCCACCTCAATCCACAGGTGGTGACCAAGAAGTACAGAGGCTTTGACATTCCCAAGGACATGATGGGCATCTGGCAGTACCTGCAGAATGTCTATACGCGTGAGGAGTTCACCAACACCTGCCCCAGTGACAAAGAGATTGAGATCGCCTACCAAGACGTGGCCAAGAGGCTGGTCAAATAGGGCTACTCCATGCCCCCTCCCCCTAGCACTGGGACTGGTCTGTTCAGACACGAGCAAGAACTATGAACGACCTTTCCTTAGCTCATTTAAAGCAAACCTAATGCATAAATATCTGATCCTTCCGTTCCCTTTTTATTTTTTGGAAGATTTCTTGAGTACATGAATCTCAAAGGTCCGTTGGTTATTGCTTTTTTTGTTTTCTTTTTGTTATGATGATTGTTTCGAGGCGTCTGTCTGGCGAGTTGGTCGAGCTACCTGCCAGATTGGATGCAGGCTAGTGTGTATCCGAGCTTATCAGTTTTGGAGGGCCATCGATACACACTATAAAGTGGCCTTCCGGCTGACCCTCTGTTTCCACAAGGGAATCTGGTCACAAGCGTTTTTTTTCTTCTGTTGTCTGTTCAATATTGATTTGCATTTCATGCTTGCTATGAAAGTAACCATTACAAGACTGATTTTGTGTGTTGGCTAAGGAGTTGGTTTAAACAGTGTTGAAAGCTTCAGTGTTTTTGGCTCTAGAGAGGAAATGAGGGCAGGTGTCACTGCATGTACTGCATTAGACGCTAGGCCAAACCACAGTTGACATATCAGCGCGATATGCTTAATTTTACTGTTGCGTTGCTCGAGTCAATTGGTATAACTATAATACAGGTAAGGCTACCTGTTGTCCACGTTCTGATACCATTTACTCCATAACCTTGTATGTGGACACATGGGTGCGAACATCCATGACACTTATGCTACCTGAGCTCAGTCTACAGTCGGCTCAGATGTGCCAGGTCCTTAGATTAGATGTTTTCAGCTCAGAACAAGGGAACTTAAGATGCGTGAAATATTAGATACTATGTAGCAAACAAAACCAACCATTTTTAGACTTGTATGGGAATACAAACTGTCCTTCATCACTGCATTGCCTCATATCACTGCTCCATATAGACACGGACACTCTTGGCAGTAAATGCTCAATTTGCCCAAAATGAACATGTTTTTTTTTTCGCTCTCTGCTGTACAGTAACGAAGGGAAATCTTTAGCTTGTGTTGTGCTGGCAGTAGTGGTAGTTTTTTATTCCACTTCAGCCACCGAAAAGGGGACATTTTATTCGGGTCTCACTGTGGATTGAATGACTCCTGTTATCTAAACTAGTGAAGTAACAAAAACACACTCGCCATCGTTCTGCTATCGCATACAGAAGATCCCCCATCAGCCATCAGAAAAGGTGACACTAAAGATATTTCTGAGGATAGGCGTCGGGGAGAGGAGACCGGTAATGTTGTGGCTGTCATTTAGGATTTAATGTTCTCATTATTTAGAATGCTTTCAACGGTAGTGAGTGTATTCTGTCATAGTTTCAAAATGCTTTAGTGTGGATAAAGCAAAAATATGTTTTGTTTTCTTCTCCCCTTGTTTTGCTATACTTTCAGACATTTGTGGTGATACAAATTTGATAAAAGGATTTGTAAATATTTGTTTTGATTATTCAGAGTTCAATGTGTAAATTGTATACATTCATTGGTTGGTTTGAATTGTGTGGGGGGGGGGGGGGTGTAAAGCCTTTTCTACCTGCTTGGGTTTTAGTACTAGAAGACATCTCCTCTGGCCTTATTTGTTTTCTCTTGCTCAGACGGTTTTCAGAAATCACTGCAATTACGACATGTGTATGTCAATTTCAGAAGAAAAGATCCAGGCTATGTCATGGCTTTTTCTTTTTTTTTAAACAATATTGACATTATTGAAATAAACCTATTATTGGCACTCTGGTTTGTGGGTGTGATTTGCCTGTGGGTTGTTCCAGAAAAGAGGATCAATGAGTTTTAACCAGCTAACTGTCATAAAAAATGCAAAAATAACCATATTTTTGAGGAATATAGAATTGGCATGCTATAATTGACTCAATCAACAACCCATATTCAAGACAAGTTAAGCTTCCTAAATGAATCAGACAATCAAGATATATTTAACTGCTTATCATAGTTAGCTGGCTAACTATATGATCCTGCTTTCTGGAACACCCTTCTGGGCTAATGACCTGGCGGCCTACAGTTACTGTGTATGTCCTTGTGCTATGTTCAGTGGTGTAAAAATACTTGCAAGTATTACTTAAGTTGTCTTGGGGGTATCTGTACTTTACTATTCATATTTTTGGACTACTTACTTCCTTACATTCCGAAAGAAAATATTGTGCTTTTTACTCCATAAATATTTAGTAGTCATTACATATTGAATGTTTAGTAGGACAGGAAAATGTCCAATTCACACGCTTATCAAGAGAACACATGGTCGCCCCTACTGCCTCTGATCTGGTGGACTCACTAAACACATGCATCTTTTACAAATACTGAGTGTTGGTGTGTGCTCCTGGCTAGCAGTAAAAAACAAAAAAAACAACAAACAAAAATATATATATATATAAACAAGAAAATGGTGCAGTCTGCTTGGCTTAATATAAGGATTTTAAAATTATTTATACTTTTACTGTTTGATACTTAAGTATATTTTTGAAATGGTTAACTTTTTATACTTAAGTATAATTAGAACAAAAATAGTATTTTACTGGGTGACTTTACTTGAGTAGCTTTCTATTAAACTTATTTGGGATCGATGTCCCTTCCATGGTACGGTTGCGCTAATTTAAGCTAATGCGATTAGCATGAGGTAAGTAACAAAACAATTTCCCAGGATGTAGACATATCTGATATTGGCAGAAATATTAACAAGAATTTAAGCAAACTGCATTGTCCAATTTACAGTAGCTATTAGTGAAAGAATTCCATGCTATTGTTTGAGGAGTGCCTAATTTTGAACAAAGTTATTAATAAACATATTGGGGACATTTGGGCAGTCTTGATACATTTTGAACAGAAATGCAATGGTTCATTGGATGTCTAAAACTTTGTACATACACTGCTGCCATCTAGTGGACATGTAAATTGCACCTGGGCTGAAATAATACATTATGGACTTTCTCTTGCATTTCAAAGATGATGGTACAAAAAAAAATAGAAAAGAACGTTTTGTTTTTTTATTTTACCAGATCTATTGTGTGTTATTCTCTTACATTCCTTTCACATTTCCACAAAGTTCAAAGTGTTTCCTTTCGAATGGTACCAAGAATATGCATATCCTTGCTTTAGGGCCTGAACTACATGCAGTTAGATTTGGGTCATTTTAGGCAAAAATTTAAAAAGGTTGTATCCTTAAGAGGTTTTAAGGTATGTCTACTTTTTCCACCACTGGTTAAAGTATGTGTTATTGATGGTAGACAGAGGAGCTGGACTAAGACCAGTTTCTTGTTTAACTAATTGACCTCTTTGTAGTTTTCACTATAGAGGAATGAATGTCCAACCCCTCCCCCCACCTGAAGATGCCTTCAAAATCAGCCTCCAGCTTGAAGTTTTGGAGCCTGTCTGCTTCTTATTCTCTTCTGTTCCACTGCACAAACAAGTCAATTCTACTCGCAGATAATTCCCAAAGTTGTGCAAGCAGGAAGACGTGTGGGGGCGTACAATTGGGTGCCCTCCAGATCATTAAAGTATTGTGTTTCACTCCCAGACATTCTCTTTTTTAACTGAATAGCATTGCTACACAGTCTCCTCATAACTCACACAGAGGAAATCCACCCAGACGTAAACAGATGGATGGACTGGAGCTGTGTGTGTGTCTGTCTGCTTGTGTCTCTGTCTGACTAAAACAAGGCAATCATTTAGTGTCAGACCACACATCCATTAGGGGGGAGGTTGGTATAGTGTATTAGGGTAATTGTGTCATTTGTGTGAGGGAGGGGTTGTTGTGTGTCCGAAATGTTAAGCCCCTGCTGTGTTCCAGTCCCTGCTCTGCTCCGGGTGAGAACAGGGAGGCAGGAACCAGAAGACCAACAGGGGGAGCCAGTCACCATGATCTGCAATGGCCTTGTCTCCTGAGAGAAGATGGCATGTGTCTGGTTACTATATGGCCATATTAATAGTGTTAAATTATGGTTTTGAGCAAGTGGTTGAAACTTTTTTTTTTTTTTACCAAACAATGTTAAGTGCATTTAAGACAATTGTTCAGCCAATACCCTTGTTCTTTAGAACTGAATGTCTTGTTTATCTGTTGTCACAAGAATCCAATAGAAAAAATATAATTTCCCATATTTCACAATTCATGTCTGTTAGCATAGTGACTGACTGTTATCTCAGAGCACAGTAAGGTATTATTATATCTACATGGCATTAGACCTCGTCCAGGGCAGCGCCAGAGGTTTACACGTTCCACACAACACCCATTTATACAGCTAGATAAATATTTACCCTAGCAAAGTATCTCACTCAAAAGTACATAGTGATGTCCCAACTGGGCTTTAAACCTGCAACCCTCTGGTTCCCTTAGCCATAGAATGGGACATCGGGTTGCTGATGGGAAGGGGATAGCAGGCCATTTTAAAAACCTACACACTTCTCTATACTGAATAGAGTTCATAGATACTATGTAGCAAACAAAAATAATTTGATAGAGCCAGACAGTCTAAAGTGGATTTATGCTGTCGTCTTGAAGAAACAAAATGCCATTCATAGTCATTATCTGGCCTTTCGCATCCCATGGCTCCTGATGAAGAACATGTTTATATTAGAGGCACAGAGACTGGTGTTAAATTAAATTTTATGGACAAATATTATTTTCATGATCGTTTTTGCGCTGCCACTTTGACTGCCAAGAGCTGTTCACTGTTGATTTGTGCCACCGGCCGCAATACAAAGCACAGTGTTTAGCTTTCACTGTATAGGCCCAGGCTGTCCTGTTGAAAAATGTTAACGTACCCCTCACACGCACCTACCCACCCGAGACGCGAAAAGCGCCCGCTTCTGGCAAGGCGGGCACGCGGTGTGTTGTTGTTCTTGGAAGGCGACGGGGCAGAAACATTCCTCCCGGACTCCAGTTCTGTAAATCTCACAGCCCCATAATGCTTTCCATGCACTTTATCTGCGCCTTACATCTTCGGCAGCGTTGGCTTTATGGAGAAAATATTTTGGCATCGGACACGTCCCTATAGAAAAACACTGTGTCTGTGACTTGTTAGCGAAAGAAAAGCGCCGGGAGTTGGACATGTTGATCCTCCAGCAAGGTGTGTTTTTCTATCTGGCTTTATGAAAGTCATAAGCACCATGTATCGTGCTCCTATGACTTACGTATTCGTCTTTGGCTGTGTTAGAGGCCTTGTCTGTTATTATTTGCACAGGCCTACTGCTGTACAAGCCACAATCACCTTAAATTGCAGAGGTATAATCCTTTACCCTGGGCGGTTCCGGGTAGGCTATTTACTGTATGTCTCTCTGCTGTGCTGCTAAGATCTTCATATGAAGTGTTTTAAGTTTGAATTTGCATGTGTTTTGGTTTATATCAGAAGTCAATGTTTTATTATTGGGCTATCAGATGTTAGCTGCAGCTGACTGACTGGTTCCATGTTTCTTCTGATGGTTGACAGTTTCTGGCAATGTGATTGTGTCAGTGAGTGAGTTACTTTACAGGCCTGCAGTCTCCCATTGAGGACAATGTGCCAGTGGCTCAGCAACACATAGCACTGTAGATGTGACTGGGGTACAGCAGGCTGCCAACAGCATTAAAGAGCATGTACATACAAGGTCTGTGCCAGTTACCACACAGCTTATGGCATTGTGGCGCCGTGTCACCCCTCCATCCTCTTAACAGGGTGGTCTACGAATGGAAAGAGTTATATTCTACTCAGAGGAGCCGTTCCCCGTGTTGCCTGCAGTTAACCATGGCGGGTTTGTGTGCACACTGTTTGTTTGAGGGTTCATTAAGATGTGGGAGAGAGGGTAGGTTTCTCAGCAGGGCATGGGGGACTCTTGTGGGAGATAGGGAGTTGTGGTGGTCTCTTTGGGCTGCCCAGTGAGCTGGTTTGGTGTCACCCCCCTGGCCCCTTCACTCACACATTGTGGTGAGTGTGGCTCTGTGCTGGCCTGGCAGTGAGGGGCATACGACAGTCTGTGGAGGGTGGTCTGTGAGACAGCCCCTCAGGCCCCACTAGAGGACACTGTACCACACCAAGCCTGGAGGGAACAGTTTTCCTGACCTGGCAGAAACTGGAGTCATGGCCTGAATCCCAACTCACCCACTTCCCGTTGACCCTCACCCCCCATTTGCGCATTCATGTATGCCTCCGCCATTTGCACAAGTGTCCCAAAGCTGAGGGAGTGAAAATTATTGAAGGTGTAGGGGCAAATTAGACCCTCAGCGACTTCAACCGAGGCTGCAGGCTTCTGAGTGAACTGCTATACCGACATGCACTGTGATATGTTTGGAGTTTGTGTAATTTCATACAAAATAAAGGATAGGCGTGCCTAATTATGCCACGTGCATTTGTTTATCTCTGATTGTGAGACTTGACACATGTTACGGAGGTTAATATATTGTAAAAACAACAGTGGTGATTTGTTTATTAGGATTTCATGCTTGTTTTATCATTTGAAAGTGGAACATGAATTGCATCCTTCAAGTCAGCAGTGTGTCCTGAGGTTGATGAGGTTAGTGGCCCCATCGCCACTCCCTGGAAGTCACCCTCTGAGTTTCGTCAGCAACATGTGAAAACAGAGGGTTCTCTGAGCGAGTTGGTAGGAGTGGGGTGGGGGGTGGGGGGGGGGGGTTGTGGTGGTTGGGATTCACTTCACTGATGGATAACTGCATACATGTAGTGTGTGTGAAAGTGGATGTGGTAAATAAGTGGGTGGATCAACAGAAGTGGGTGTATGGAAAGTGAATAAGCTAATTGGGCAGATTTGTTGCTGCTCAAGGCGGTTTTTCGTGGCTGATTGGGCTGCACGACGAGTCTCCTAACCTGCTACGTTAGTTTTCCTAAACTGCTATGTAAACATTTAAGCTGAACAGCGGTGTTCCGGGCTATGGCTGGTCTAACCAATAATGGAGAGCTGATGTTACACCCATCGCTGTTAATCCACCCACTGATGTTACAACCATCGCTGTTGATCCACCCACTGATGTTACACCCATCGCTGTTAATCCACCCACTGATGTTACACCCATCGCTGTTAATCCACCCACTGATGTTACACCCATCGCTGTTAATCCACCCACTGATGTTACACCCATCGCTGTTAATCCACCCACTGATGTTACACCCATCGCTGTTAATCCACCCACTGATGTTACACCCATCGCTGTTAATCCACCCACTGATGTTACACCCATCGCTGTTAATCCAGCCACTGATGTTACACCCATCGCTGTTAATCCACCCATCACTGTTAATCCAGACACTGATGTTACACCCATCGCTGTTAATCCACCCATCGCTGTTAATCCACCCACTGATGTTACACCCATCACTGTTGATCCACCCACTGATGTTACACCCATCGCCGTTAATCCACCCACTGATGTTATACCCATCGCTGTTAATCCACCCACTGATGTTATACCCATCACTGTTAATCCACCCACTGATGTTACACCCATCACTGTTAATCCACCCACTGATGTTATACCCATTGCTGTTAATCCACCCACTGATGTTACACCCATCGCTGTTAATCCACCCACTGATGTTACACCCATCGCTGTTAATCCACCCACTGATGTTACACCCATCGCTGTTAATCCACCCACTGATGTTACACCCATCTGTTAATCCACCCACTGTTAATCCACCCACTGATGTTACACCCATCGTTAATCCACCCTGTTAATCCACCCACTGATGTTACACCCATCGCTGTTAATCCACCCACTGATGTTACACCCATCGCTGTTAATCCACCCACTGGTGTTACACCCATCGCTGTTAATCCACCCACTGATGTTACACCCATCGCTGTTAATCCACCCACTGGTGTTACACCCATCGCTGTTAATCCACCCACTGGTGTTACACCCATCGCTGTTAATCCACCCACTGATGTTACACCCATCGCTGTTAATCCACCCACTGGTGTTACACCCATCGCTGTTAATCCACCCACTGGTGTTACACCCATCGATGTTAATCTACCCACTTCTTTCGTAACACCCGCTTTCAGACACACAGTTACCAGCCGATTAAACTCAACTCCACGATTTAAGATGAAGTTGAGTGGCGACTAATGTGTGCGGCCTGGAGCGCTGACGTTCTATGTTATTGTGGGCTATTCTTTGGGTGCTGAAATCAGTAGTGTTTGATTAAAACTTAATTTTATGTGAAGTCGGACTCGAGTCCGCCTACACTAGTCGCCGCTCAACTCCATTGTAAATTGTGGAGTTGAGTTTAGTCGGCTAGCAGTTACCCATACTTAAGAAACTACCACTGGGAAACCTGCCATTGTTCTTATCTCCTCTACGGTTAGCACTTTTGTAGGAAGTTTGTGTATAAGTTACATGCCTTCTACATGAGTTTAGTATCTTCTTCTTGATTGGTATGTCTGGTCATTTGTGTGGGTGGCTTTATGAGATTACAATAGCGTTCTGTTTTGTTTTGTCTGTGACAAACTATTAGACATAAAAGACTCACTCCGTCAGCACCCCTCTATGCGCCCCCACGAGAAGATTTACCTTGCAATTTATATGCTATGCTAGTGTGTCAGAGTTGCCCTCAGGGCATATCTGTCTGGTATGTGGCAAACTATTGCTGTGTGCGTCTGTGCGTGCATGCTTGTGCGTTTATTGAAGCCTGTATGTCTGTCTTTAGCATATAGAAACATAAAGTATCAATGTGATTCCCTGGGAAAGAACCAGTATGTTTAGCAAACAGATCATCCGAGGCGTGTGTGTGTCTGGGAGTGCGTGTTTGTGTGTGTCTTTGTACTAAAGTGAACGAGCAGGTTCCCTTTTTAGACCTGTGGCATACAGTATACAGGGGAAAGAGGTCTTTGAAGTGCTGGGTCTGCCATCCATCTCCAAATTGCTGGCTTTCATTTCACGCCAGCTACTGCAGAGGCCAGGGCTATTAAAGAGAGACGCTCACTCGGCTCCTACCCCTGCCTACCAAGTCTCCATGGTGAAACTACAGCTAGAGTACTAGAGGCCACTTACTCGGAGCACAACTTAAAGATATGGTGAGGAGATGATTATACTGTCAGAATGCTTTAGTGTAGGGCAGAACACAATATAGAGAACTACAGTGGAGTAGAGTGTTGGAGCACAGTATCGTGTTCAATAGAAAAGAGTAGAGTAGAGAATACTCATTGTTCAGTGGAATAGAGTACAGTCAAATATAGCACAGTTAGTAGAGAAGACTCATTGTTCAGTGGAATAGAGTACAGTCAAACATAGCACAGTTAGTAGAGAAGACTCATTGTTCAGTGGAATAGAGTACAGTCAAACATAGCACAGTTAGTAGAGTAGAGAAGACTCATTGTTCAGTGGAATAGAGTACAGTCAAACATAGCACAGTTAGTAGAGAAGACTCATTGTTCAGTGGAATAGAGTACAGTCAAACAGCACAGTTAGTAGAGTAGAGAAGAATCATTGTTCAGTGGAATAGAGTACAGTCAAACAGCACAGTTAGTAGAGTAGAGAAGACTCATTGTTCAGTGGAATAGAGTACAGTCAAACAGCACAGTTAGTAGAGTAGAGAAGACTCATTGTTCAGTGGAATAGAGTACAGTCAAACAGCACAGTTAGTAGAGTAGAGAAGACTCATTGTTCAGTGGAATAGAGTACAGTCAAACATAGCACAGTTAGTAGAGAATACTCATTGTTCAGTGGAATAGAGTACAGTCAAACATAACACAGTTAGTAGAGAAGACTCATTGTTCAGTGGAATAGAGTACAGTCAAACAGCACAGTTAGTAGAGAAGACTCATTGTTCAGTGGAATAGAGTACAGTCAAACATAGCACAGTTAGTAGAGAAGACTCATTGTTCAGTGGAATAGAGTACAGTCAAACAGCACAGTTAGTAGAGAAGACTCATTGTTCAGTGGAATAGAGTACAGTCAAACATAGCACAGTTAGTAGAGTAGAGAAGAATCATTGTTCAGTGGAATAGAGTACAGTCAAACATAGCACAGTTAGTAGAGAAGACTCATTGTTCAGTGGAATAGAGTACAGTCAAACAGCACAGTTAGTAGAGTAGAGAAGACTCATTGTTCAGTGGAATAGAGTACAGTCAAACAGCACAGTTAGTAAAGTAGAGAAGACTCATTGTTCAGTGGAATAGAGTACAGTCAAACATAGCACAGTTAGTAGAGAAGACTCATTGTTCAGTGGAATAGAGTACAGTCAAACAGCACAGTTAGTAGAGAAGAGAAGACTCATTGTTCAGTGGAATAGAGTACAGTCAAACAGCACAGTTAGTAGAGAATAATCATTGTTCAGTGGAATAGAGTACAGTAAAACATAGCACAGTTAGTAGAGAAGACTCATTGTTCAGTGGAATAGAGTACAGTCAAACATAGCACAGTTAGTAGAGAAGACTCATTGTTCAGTGGAATAGAGTACAGTCAAACATAGCACAGTTAGTAGAGTAGAGAAGACTCATTGTTCAGTGGAATAGAGTACAGTCAAACAGCACAGTTAGTAGAGAAGACTCATTGTTCAGTGGAATAGAGTACAGTCAAACAGCACAGTTAGTAGAGTAGAGAAGAATCATTGTTCAGTGGAATAGAGTACAGTCAAACATAGCACAGTTAGTAGAGAAGAATCATTGTTCAGTGGAATAGAGTACAGTCAAACAGCACAGTTAGTAGAGAATAATCATTGTTCAGTGGAATAGAGTACAGTAAAACATAGCACAGTTAGTAGAGAAGACTCATTGTTCAGTGGAATAGAGTACAGTCAAACATAGCACAGTTAGTAGAGAAGACTCATTGTTCAGTGGAATAGAGTACAGTCAAACATAGCACAGTTAGTAGAGTAGAGAAGACTCATTGTTCAGTGGAATAGAGTACAGTCAAACAGCACAGTTAGTAGAGAAGACTCATTGTTCAGTGGAATAGAGTACAGTCAAACAGCACAGTTAGTAGAGTAGAGAAGAATCATTGTTCAGTGGAATAGAGTACAGTCAAACAGCACAGTTAGTAGAGTAGAGAAGAATCATTGTTCAGTGGAATAGAGTACAGTCAAACAGCACAGTTAGTAGAGTAGAGACAAATCATTGTTCAGTGGAATAGAGTACAGTCAAACATAGCACAGTTAGTAGAGAAGACTCATTGTTCAGTGGAATAGAGTACAGTCAAACAGCACAGTTAGTAGAGTAGAGAAGAATCATTGTTCAGTGGAATAGAGTACAGTCAAACAGCACAGTTAGTAGAGAAGACTCTTGTTCAGTGGAATAGAGTACAGTCAAACAGCACAGTTAGTAGAGTAGAGACGAATCATTGTTCAGTGGAATAGAGTACAGTCAAACAGCACAGTTAGTAGAGTAGAGAAGAATCATTGTTCAGTGGAATAGAGTACAGTCAAACAGCACAGTTAGTAGAGTAGAGACGAATCATTGTTCAGTGGAATAGAGTACAGTCAAACATAGCACAGTTAGTAGAGAAGACTCATTGTTCAGTGGGATAGAGTACAGTCAAACATAGCACAGTAAGTAGAGTAGAGAAGAATCATTGTTCAGTGGAATAGAGTACAGTCAAACAGCACAGTTAGTAGAGTAGAGAAGAATCATTGTTCAGTGGAATAGAGTACAGTCAAACAGCACAGTTAGTAGAGTAGAGAAGAATCATTGTTCAGTGGAATAGAGTACAGTCAAACATAGCACAGTTAGTAGAGAAGAATCATTGTTCAGTGGAATAGAGTACAGTCAAACAGCACAGTTAGTAGAGAATAATCATTGTTCAGTGGAATAGAGTACAGTAAAACATAGCACAGTTAGTAGAGAAGACTCATTGTTCAGTGGAATAGAGTACAGTCAAACATAGCACAGTTAGTAGAGAAGACTCATTGTTCAGTGGAATAGAGTACAGTCAAACATAGCACAGTTAGTAGAGTAGAGAAGACTCATTGTTCAGTGGAATAGAGTACAGTCAAACAGCACAGTTAGTAGAGAAGACTCATTGTTCAGTGGAATAGAGTACAGTCAAACAGCACAGTTAGTAGAGTAGAGAAGAATCATTGTTCAGTGGAATAGAGTACAGTCAAACAGCACAGTTAGTAGAGTAGAGACGAATCATTGTTCAGTGGAATAGAGTACAGTCAAACAGCACAGTTAGTAGAGTAGAGACAAATCATTGTTCAGTGGAATAGAGTACAGTCAAACATAGCACAGTTAGTAGAGAAGACTCATTGTTCAGTGGAATAGAGTACAGTCAAACAGCACAGTTAGTAGAGTAGAGAAGAATCATTGTTCAGTGGAATAGAGTACAGTCAAACAGCACAGTTAGTAGAGAAGACTCATTGTTCAGTGGAATAGAGTACAGTCAAACAGCACAGTTAGTAGAGTAGAGACGAATCATTGTTCAGTGGAATAGAGTACAGTCAAACAGCACAGTTAGTAGAGTAGAGAAGAATCATTGTTCAGTGGAATAGAGTACAGTCAAACAGCACAGTTAGTAGAGTAGAGACGAATCATTGTTCAGTGGAATAGAGTACAGTCAAACATAGCACAGTTAGTAGAGAAGACTCATTGTTCAGTGGGATAGAGTACAGTCAAACATAGCACAGTAAGTAGAGTAGAGAAGAATCATTGTTCAGTGGAATAGAGTACAGTCAAACAGCACAGTTAGTAGAGTAGAGAAGAATCATTGTTCAGTGGAATAGAGTACAGTCAAACATAGCACAGTTTGTAGAGAAGACTCATTGTTCAGTGGAATAGAGTACAGTCAAACAGCACAGTTAGTAGAGAAGAATCATTGTTCAGTGGAATAGAGTACAGTCAAACATAGCACAGTTAGTAGAGTAGAGAAGAATCATTGTTCAGTGGAATAGAGTACAGTCAAACAGCACAGTTAGTAGAGTAGAGAAGAATCATTGTTCAGTGGAATAGAGTACAGTCAAACAGCACAGTTAGTAGAGTAGAGAAGAATCATTGTTCAGTGGAATAGAGTACAGTCAAACAGCACAGTTAGTAGAGTAGAGACAAATCATTGTTCAGTGGAATAGAGTACAGTCAAACATAGCACAGTTAGTAGAGAAGACTCATTGTTCAGTGGAATAGAGTACAGTCAAACAGCACAGTTAGTAGAGTAGAGAAGAATCATTGTTCAGTGGAATAGAGTACAGTCAAACAGCACAGTTAGTAGAGTAGAGACGAATCATTGTTCAGTGGAATAGAGTACAGTCAAACAGCACAGTTAGTAGAGTAGAGACGAATCATTGTTCAGTGGAATAGAGTACAGTCAAACAGCACAGTTAGTAGAGTAGAGACGAATCATTGTTCAGTGGAATAGAGTACAGTCAAACAGCACAGTTAGTAGAGTAGAGAAGAATCATTGTTCAGTGGAATAGAGTACAGTCAAACAGCACAGTTAGTAGAGAAGACTCATTGTTCAGTGGAATAGAGTACAGTCAATCAGCACAGTTAGTAGAGTAGAGACGAATCATTGTTCAGTGGAATAGAGTACAGTCAAACATAGCACAGTTAGTAGAGAAGACTCATTGTTCAGTGGAATAGAGTACAGTCAAACATAGCACAGTTAGTAGAGTAGAGAAGACTCATTGTTCAGTGGAATAGAGTACAGTCAAACAGCACAGTTAGTAGAGTAGAGAAGAATCATTGTTCAGTGGAATAGAGTACAGTCAAACATAGCACAGTTAGTAGAGAAGAATCATTGTTCAGTGGAATAGAGTACAGTCAAACAGCACAGTTAGTAGAGTAGAGACGAATCATTGTTCAGTGGAATAGAGTACAGTCAAACAGCACAGTTAGTAGAGAAGAATCATTGTTCAGTGGAATAGAGTACAGTCAAACATAGCACAGTTAGTAGAGAAGAATCATTGTTCAGTGGAATAGAGTACAGTCAAACATAGCACAGTTAGTAGAGTACAGCAGTACAGTCAAACAGCACAGTTAGTAGAATACAGTGCACGAATCATTGTTCAGTGGAATAGAGTACAGTCAAACATAGCACAGTTAGTAGAGTACAGCAGTGTTTCCCAAACTCAGTCTGGCTGTCCCTCTAAGTGCACGTTTGTTTTTTTACCCTCGCACTACACAGCTGATTTCAAACAATCAAAACTTGATGATGAGTTGGTTATTTGAATCGGCTGTGTAGTGCGAGGGCAGAAACCAACACGTGCACCCAGGACTAAGTTTGGGAAACCCTGGAGTAGATCACAGCAGGCGCATGAGATCCGTGTGACACTCTCCAAAGTGAACCTCTGATCTCTTACCGCAGGTGCTCCTCCGCCCCCAGCTTCTCAGTCCTCTGATCTCCAAAGCAAGGTGTCTACTTTACTCGCCAGGAGCCATAATGGATGCCATCGCATTTAAAATTAACACTGGAGGGGGAGAAGGAAGGAAAACCCGGCCTATATCCATTGCCCTGCCGCTTTACCACAGTAGACAATACACAGGGCCTCCGTGAGTGTCTGAGGCAGGTTGTCTCTCCTAATGGCTTTTAGCTCTCAATTAGGCCCAGTGCAGGCTTTACGTAAGTAACAGATGGCTAGACAAAATGCTTTAACCATTGATAAGATGGAAAGTGTTACTCCTGAAGGATGTCAGTTTACCAGGAGGCCTGCTCTGCACATAAGACCTCCACAAAGCCTAGATTAGCCTGTTCCTTTGTTGCAGGGAGCTGTGATCTCTGTGGCCAGACTCAACCCTGTCTGCTCATAATCTCACAGGACATGTTGCAGTAAAGGCTCTGGCTCGGCACAGAAAGAATAGGAGGTTGTACAATGGTGTGGTTCAGTACCTTTAACGATGGAGGAGAGGTTGGGCTAATCTGGAACAGGGTCTGAAGTGGATCAGTGTTATATGGTACCAGAACCCGGAGCTGGGCCGCAGGGCTGGCGCGCTTGAAAGGCAGCGTAGGTTGGAGGAGCCCGGTCGGTTTTGTTGTTCACTTGTGTCTGGTTCTGTTTCCCGGGACTTAGAGGCGGTCATCTTGTTTTTATAAAAGCTATTTATTAGGAGTGAGGTCCCGCTCGGTTGTAGTGAAATGCGCTGTAGCCTCACTGTTTCAAATCATGACGATTTTTGGGTAAGTTTGGCTTTGATGGTACAACAGCCATGGGTTAGGCCTTAGACACACAGACTCACAGAGAAACACACATTTGACGCATGCATGCCACCCCCCCCACACACACCAGTCCACCTGTATTTCATGATACTTCCTTGTTGTAGTGTCTATAAATTGAACTGAAAGACAGCCTCAGAAAATCAGTGTATTGGTTTGATCTTCTCTCACTATCCCAGTAAATCCTCTATAGAGAGTTCCGAGACCTGGGATGGGATATCCTGCCCAGGCTTGCCCCTCTAGGTTCTGTCCATGGTGGGTGTGGTGCCTTCTCCCCAGGCCTGTCCATAAGAGAGCCACCATGTCCCTGTTCCTTCTCTTACTCTGTCCTGCTCTCCCTCATGCTCCTGGGCCTTCACTTTGTGACCACATTTTTCCACTGAGATGTCTGCCTGGAAAGGGACGTTTGTCTGTGTGTGCGTGCTTGTGTCTGTGCCATTTTTGGAAGAGTCCCTGTTTTCTGTCTGCCCCAATGCTCAGTAGACTCATTGAGCTACGGAAGCCCAGCAGGTCCATTTCTCCCGTGGCTCAACCGCATAACCTGGGACGGAGCATCGGTTGGAATGTGTCTTTTTTTCCACAGATCATAAAACGGAGAGCCTCCCCCGTTCTCTCCAGCCCATATTAAACAGCTCCATTGGCCTGGTTGCCGCTGGTTATAGTAAAAAAATCAACACCTCGTCTGCCCCAGACTGAGGCATTTCAGTGTGTGTGTGTCCATCTCTGCTCAATCATCAGCAGGTCTGTGTGTATGCCACTCCAGTGCCTGGGCCAAAACTCTCCTCTACCTCTGAAGCTCTGTAACTGCAGCCTCTGAGGGAGTTTGAGAAAGGGGGCTGTATTTCTTTCCCTGTAAACGTGCTGATGAGCATGTGTCTGACTTGGAACCATCTCATCAGTAGTAGACCACAGTGTCAGCCATTGCATCATACTCATTTACAATTATCTGCATTTGATGGATGATGACCCAATGAAAGTCACTGTCTGCTGTCAAATCAAATGACATTTATTCGTCACATGCTTCGTAAAGAACAGGTGTGGACTAACAGTGAAATGCTTACTTACAGGTCCTTCCCAACAATGCAGAGAGAAAGAAAATAGAGAAATAATACAAAAGTAAAACAGTAATAATAGATACACAATGAGTAACAATAACTTGGCTTATATACAAGTGGTACCAGTACTGAGTCGATGTACAAGATAAATGAGGTAGACATGTATATATAACTAGGAATAAAATTACAGATGGTTAACAGTAGCAGCAGTGGATGTGGTGAGTCAAAGTTACTGCAAAAAGGGTCAATGCAGAACAGGTATCTATTTGGTTAACTATACTGAACAAAAATATAAATGCAACATGTAAAGTGTTGGTCTCATGTTTAATGAGCTGAAATGAAAGGTCCCAGAAATGTTCCATATGCACAAAAAGCTTATTTTTCAAAAATGTTGAGCAGCAATGTGTTTACATCCCTGTTAGTGAGCATTTCTCATTTTCCAATATAAAACATTCACCTGACAGGTGCGGCATATCAAGAAGCTGATTAAACAGCATGATCATTACACAGGTGAACCTTGTGCTGGGGATATGAAAGGCCATTCTAAAATGTGCAGTTTTGTCACACAACACAATGCCACAGATGTTTCAAGTTTTGAGGGAGCATCCAATTGGCTGACTGCAGGAATGTCCACCAGAGCTGTTGCCAGATAATTTAATGTTAATTTATCTACCATAGGCCGCCTCCAATGTCATTTTAGATAATTTGGCACTACGTCCAACCGGCCTCACAACCGCAGACCACGTGTCACCATGCCAGCCCCAGGACTTCCACATCCGGCTTCTTCACCTGCGGGATCGTCTGAGACCAGCCACCCGGACAGCTGATGAAAAAAAGCTGTTCAGGGTCCCGTTGGTTCAAGACTTGGTGCATCGGTATTGCTTGCCGTGCGGTAGCAGGCAAGTCTATGATGGGTGACTGGACAATTTTTAGGGCCTTCTGACACCGCCTGGTATAGAGATCTTGGATGGCAGGGAGCTTAGCTGGGCCGTGCGCAGTAGCGCCTTGTGGTTGGATGCCATGCAGTTGCCATACCAAGCAGTGATGCAGCCAGTCAAGATGCTCTCAATGGTGCCGCTATAGAACTTTTTGATCTGACGGCCCATGCCAAATCTTTTCAGCCTCCTGAGGGGGAAGAGGTGTTGTAGTGCCCTCTTCACGACTGTGTTTGTGTGAGGAACTTAAAGCTCTTGACCCGCTCCACTTCAGCCCCGGCGATGTGAATGGGGTCGTGCTCGGCCCTCCGTTTTCTGTAGTTCATAATCAGCTTCTTTGTCTTGCTGACATTGAGGAAGAGGTTGTTGTCTTGGCACCACACTGCCAGGTCACTGACCTCCTCCCTATAGGCTATCTCATTGTTGTCAGTGATCAAGCCACCAACGTGTCGTCTGCAAACTTAATGATGGTGTTGGAGTTGTGCGCGACCACGCAGTCGTGGGTGAACAGGGAGTACAGGAGTGGACTAAGCACGCACCACTGAGGGGCCAATGTGTTGAAGGTCAACGTGGCGGATGTGTTGTTGCCTACCCTTACCACCTGGGGGAAGTCCAGAATCCAGTTGCAGAGGGAGGTGTTCAGTCCCAGGGTCTTTAGCTTAGTGGTGAGCTTGTAGGGCACAATGGTGTTGAACACTGAGCTGTAGTCAGTGAACAGCATTCTCACGTAGGTGTTCCTTTTGTCTAGGTGGGAAAGGGCAGTGTGGAGTGCAATAGAGATTCCATCAACTGTGGATCTGTTGGGGCGGTATGTGAATCGGAGTGGGTCCAGGGTGTCTGGGATGATGGTGTTGTGAGCCATGACCAGCCTTTCAAAGCATTTCATGGCTACAGATGTGAGTGCTACGGGCGATAGTTCTTGGGCACAGGGACTATGGTGGTCTGCATGAATACCTGTAGGTATTACAGACTGTGCTGTGCACCCCTCATAAAGTGGCGTTGGTGATATACTGTTACTGACGTTGTTTAATGTTGAGATGCCTCATGTAACCACTTTTTTTTTTTCTCCATTTTCCATATTTTTTATTTCCTGTTTTTCCTTTTTATAGTATTTCTTGTCTTTCTGCTATCATTTTGACGTGCCAGTACCCTCCTTCTTCTCCCTGCTACTCTACCTGTGACACACCTGACGTGACATAATGTCCTCCTCTCCCCTGTCATTCACCCAGCCAGGTAGCGTCTGCCCACCCTGTCTGAGACCTGTACAGTACAGTATAGTATTTGGTGGAGAGGTATCCACTCGGAAGGCAGTGGAGGAAACAATAGCAGGCCAGAACAATGGGCTGGTTCCAGATCTGTAGAGCTGTGCTTGGCCTCGCCCAGACGCTACGTCTTATTTCCTCTTTGATTACTCTTGCCTGCCTCACGAGCGGTAGGCACACTCACAGGCTTGTCTGTTTGTCCGTGAGAGAAATGACAAAGAAAAGGCTTTTTGTCAGTGACTGGTTTAGATTTTTGAGGCTGGAACACTTTTATGATCATGTTGCATACCCCTTGACTTATTCCACATTTACAACCTGATTTCATAGTTGATTACGTTTTATCATTTTTTCTCCTATCTACACACGATACCCCATAATGTCAAAGTGAAAACATGTTTTTCAAATTGATTGAAAATGAAATACAGAAACATCTCACTTACATAAATATACACATCCCTGAGTCAACGTTAGAAATACCTTTGGCTGCGATTACAGGAGTCTTTCTGGGTAAGTCTCTAACAACTTTGCACACCTGGATTGTACAATATATACACATTCTTTAAAAATGTCTACAAGCTCTTGCCATAGATTTTCAAGTAGATTTAAGTCACAACTGTAACTAAGCCACTCAGGAACATTCAATGTCTTCTTGGTTTAGCAACTCCGGTGAATATTTGTCTTTGTGTTTTTGTTTATTGTCCTGCTGAAAGGTGAATTTGTCTCTTGAATGTCTGTTGGAAAGCAGAAGAAAAGCACTGTTCTGCACTAACTGTACATTTTATTCAGATATTTGGAACAACACAAATAAATAATCATAAGATTTAAAACTATATAAATAGAAAAATATATAGACAAATAAGACTCATAAATGTCAAGAAGTAACAAAGACAAATAGAAACAAATTGTAGTTTATAAATGCAATTAAAGAGAAACTAATTATTACCCTATTACCCTATTGCTAACAAAAAAACACACAAATAAAACTAAATTTCACAAATCCTGTCATGCCCTGACCATAGAGAGCCCTTGTTTCTCTATGGTGTAGTAGGTCAGGGTGTGACTGGGGGGTATTCTAGTTTATTATTTCTATGTGGGGTTCCAGTTTATTTTTCTATGTTGGTGATTTGTATGATTCCCAGTTAGAGGCAGCTGATAATCGTTGTCTCTAATTGGGGATCATATTTAGGTAGCATTTTTTTTCCCACCTGTGTTTGTGGGATATTATTTTAGGTTTTGTGCATGTGCACCACATAGTCACGTTTCGTTGTTAGTTTATTGATGTATTGTTTTTGCTAAGTTTCACTTTATTAATAAATGATGTGGAACTCTACATCCGCTGCGCCTTGGTCCGTCTCTCCACACGTACGTGACAAATCCTATATTACACAAATAGAATAAAACACTAATAAAGAAGAGAACCTGATTATTACACTACTGCACTTCAAACAAGAAACACACAAACTAAATTGCACAACTGTCATCTAAACTTGACTTTTCTTGCCTTCCTTGATGCAAAGTCATCAATTACATCATCATAAGAAATCTGCCCAGCAATTGCATGGTTAATACTGATGACAGCAAGGCCACTAAGGCGTTCCTGTGACACGGTGGAGCTCAGGTAGGATTTGATGAGCTTCAGCTTTGAAAAGCTCCTCTCTGCTTCAGCTACGGTCACTGGAAGAGTAAGACACATTCTGAGAGCAGTCCACAAATGTGGATACATTTCTGAGAGCTCCCTTTCTTGTTTAAATATCAGCAGCTCAAGCAGGGCCATGGGCTTCGATGGCATGTCAGGCAAGTTCTTCAGTTTCTGTGCAAGCTCTCTGCCATCCAAGTCTGAGTGTTCTTTATAGTGCAGTGTCAAACTAAGGGCCTCACATTGTTCTGTCAGCTCCTCATTTGAGAGACTTTGGAAGGATGACAGCACTCCTAACATCTCTCCCATATTTTCCAATGTGGAAAATCTTTCCTGAAGGGCTGAGGTTGCAGCATCAACGATGACATTGAAAAATGTCACCTCCAGCTTCTACAGGGCATCACTCAAAGGCTCATCAAATGATTCGCATGAAAAGTGCCACTTTGTAGACCTCAGTCTTTTTGTTGTTGTACTGTAGATGGCCTCTACATTCATACCCTCGCAAATATCTTTGGCTGATGTTTGTGCGGCCATAAAGCCTGTTGGCCTGTAGACCTCTCTCTGTCTTTCTGAGAAGACTGACTGCAACATCCACGTGCATACTGGGAGACTGCATCAGCTTGCTCACATGTTGGATCTGGCTCAAGATGTCATACAACACCACTGTACAGATGCTGAAGCGGTATGATGGCCACATGTTTTTTCAGGATGGCCCATCGCTGTGTGAAGGCTGAGAACAAGGAGTACAGTTTGTGTAAGATGCCAAAGTGACCTGTGGCATCGACAGAGCTTTCAGCAGCATAAGGCACAACCAGGTTCAACGTGTGAGCCCCACGTGGCACAAATAGAGCTCTTGGATTCATTTCCAGGAGTCTGGCTTGGACACCTTTGTTTTTGCCTCTCATGTTGGCCCCAATACCTTAAGACTGTCCTCTGCAGTCCTCAAAAGGAATTTTTGAGAATCAGGGATGCCAAATGTGGACTTCTCTGCCTCCAAAAAAACCCTTAAAATGCTCCTTTATGTGGGGCTCCTTCAGTGACACAATTCTAATCACAATTGACAACTATTCAGTGTGGTTGACATCTGAGGTGCAATCTAGAATCATAGAGAAGAATTTTGCCAGCTTGATGTCACTCACCATTATTGAAAAGACCTTGCTGCTCAACAAATCAATGAGTTAATTCTGTATTTGGTGGCCAAGGTAGCTGGTGGTGTGACACGAGGTCCCTTTTTGGACATGGTTATGGTGCTCTTTCATGACTGGATCAAATTGTGCCATCAGTTCAACCTCTTTGAGGACATTTCCATTTGATGGAGAGCACAGTGTTTCTGTGTGTTGTCTTAGTGCCAGATTTCTAATTGCCAGAGACTGCACAATAGCAATCAGACGTGTCAACACCTCTCTCCATCTTATCCTCTCAGCCTCCATAAGTGCCATCTCATGCTTTCAATTGTTTCCCTTCTTTTTATCCTCATTGCCAGTTATCTTCATGTTTTCATGCAGTTTTGGTGTTCTGGGCTGCCGTCATCTGAAGTCAGCAAAGACTTGCATGATTCCAGTCAGTCAGTCCTGAGTTTGCTAAATTATTGTTCTTCTTAGAAAAGAGTTTGCAGCATAAGAGGCTGTTATTTCTTTCAGAATACACCAACAACTTCTAGGGATTTTTTTCACCACTCACCAAGGTCTTCCCGAAATACTGGTGGTGGCAACTTCTTCCATCACTCTCATTCCTTGGGAAAAGAAAGTTAGATGGTACCTCACTTGGTCCTCTGAAAACTAGTTGTGTCCGAATTCTGTCAGTCAGAACTGAAGGCCAGTTAGCAGGGTCTATAGACAGTGGTTCATCCTCAGCAGCAGGGTCTGTAGACAGTGGTTCATCCTCAGCAGCAGGGTCTGTAGACAGTGGTTCATCCTCAGCAGCAGGGTCTATAGACAGTGGTTCATCCTCAGCAGCAGGGTCTATAGACAGTGGTTCATCCTCAGCAGCAGGGTCTGTAGACAGTGGTTCATCCTCAGCAGCAGGGTCTATAGACAGTGGTTCATCCTCAAGAGCAGGATCTGTAGACAGTGGTTCATCCTCAGCAGCAGGGTCTGTAGACAGTGGTTCATCCTCAGCAGCAGGATCTGTAGACAGTGGTTCATCCTCAGCAGCAGGATCTGTAGACAGTGGTTCATCCTCAGCAGCAGGGTCTATAGACAGTGGTTCATCCTCAGCAGCAGGGTCTATAGACAGTGGTTCATCCTCAGCAGCAGGGTCTGTAGACAGTGGTTCATCCTCAGCAGTAGGGTCTATAGACAGTGGTTCATCCTCAAGAGCAGGATCTGTAGACAGTGGTTCATCCTCAGCAGCAGGGTCTATAGACAGTGGTTCATCCTCAAGAGCAGGATCTGTAGACAGTGGTTCATCCTCAGCAGCAGGGTCTGTAGACAGTGGTTCATCCTCAGCAGCAGGGTCTGTAGACAGCGGTTCATCCTCAAGAGCAGGATCTGTAGACAGTGGTTCATCCTCAGCAGCAGGGTCTGTAGACAGTGGTTCATCCTCAGCAGCAGGGTCTGTAGACAGTGGTTCATCCTCAGCAGCAGGGTCTGTAGACAGTGGTTCATCCTCAGCAGCAGGGTCTGTAGACAGTGGTTCATCCTCAGCAGCAGGGTCTATAGACAGTGGTTCATCCTCAGCAGCAGGGTCTATAGACAGTGGTTCATCCTCAGCAGCAGGATCTGTAGACAGTGGTTCATCCTCAGCAGCAGGGTCTGTAGACAGTGGTTCATCCTCAGCAGCAGGGTCTGTAGACAGTGGTTCATCCTCAGCAGCAGGATCTGTAGACAGTGGTTCATCCTCAGCAGCAGGATCTGTAGACAGTGGTTCATCCTCAGCAGCAGGGTCTATAGACAGTGGTTCATCCTCAGCAGCAGGGTCTATAGACAGTGGTTCATCCTCAGCAGCAGGGTCTGTAGACAGTGGTTCATCCTCAGCAGCAGGGTCTATAGACAGTGGTTCATCCTCAGCAGCAGGGTCTGTAGACAGTGGTTCATCCTCAAGAGCAGGATCTGTAGACAGTGGTTCATCCTCAGCAGCAGGGTCTGTAGACAGTGGTTCATCCTCAGCAGCAGGGTCTGTAGACAGTGGTTCATCCTCAGCAGCAGGATCTGTAGACAGTGGTTCATCCTCAGCAGCAGGGTCTGTAGACAGTGGTTCATCCTCAGCAGCAGGGTCTGTAGACAGTGGTTCATCCTCAGCAGCAGGATCTGTAGACAGTGGTTCATCCTCAGCAGCAGGATTTGGTGGGGATGCTGCTACAGGCATTTCTAATGGAGAGCACATGGGCATTAGTTTACACACATTATTCATAGCATTTATAGTGGTGGAACCTCCCACATACATACATACACAGTAATCATAAAATCATCATTGTTACCTACAATATCGAAACTTAAAACTTTGCAAAAGGGAAATTCTTTATTTTATGTTATGCAGGGATGCATACACAAACACATGTGCGTGTCCCCACACATACACACACGTGCGCACAAACACACCTGAAGAATCCTGCTGGGGAGAAGTGGAAGCAAATGGGTCTTCCTCCTCAGGCTCAGACAACATTTGTGAAGACAACTGTGGGGCTGAGGGTCCGAGATTATTCCTGAAAAGGCCTGTGTGGCTGAGGTGTCATGTTTTGTCATTGGTTATCATGTCTTGTCTCTGTGCTTCCCTTCTATTCGTTTCCCTCTGCTGGTCTTATTAGGTTCTTTCCCTCTTTCTATCCCTCTTTCCCCCTCCCTCTCTCCCTCTCTCGCTCTCTCTCTCTATCGTTCCGTTCCTGCTCCCAGCTGTTCCTCATTCTCCTAACTACCTCATTTACTCTTTTCACACCTGTCCCCTATTTTTGCCCTCTGGTTAGAGCCCCTATTTCTCCCTCTGTTTTCCGCTTCTGTCCTTGTCGGATCCTTGCTTGATGTTCGCTGTTCTGTGTCCTTGTTACGCCCTGTCGTGTTTTACCTTCTTCAGATGCTGCGTGTGAGCAGGTGTCAGTGTCAGCTACGGCCGGTGCCTTCCCGAAACAACCTGCAGTCTGTGGTCGAGTCTCCAGTCATTCCTCTCTACTGACAAGTGGATTTCAGTTTTCCTGTTTTGTTTTCACCTTGATAATATCCAGGATTATCACTTTTGTCTAGAACTGGAATAAAGACTCTGTTTTCGTTAAGTCGCTTTTGGGTCCTCATTCACCAGCATAACAGAAGGATCCGACCAAGAATGGACCCAGCGACTACGGATTCTCTCTACTCTACTGTCGAGTTCCAGGGAGCGATGCTCGGCAGACACGAGCAGGAATTGTCTGCTGCTCGTCATGCCGTTGAGACCCTGGCCGCTCAGGTCTCCGACCTCTCAGGACAGTTTCAGAGTCTTCGTCTCGTGCCACCAGCTACTTCCTGGTCTTCCGAGTCTCCGGAACCTAGGGTTAATAACCCACCATGTTACTCTGGGCAGCCCACTGAGTGCCGCTCCTTTCTCACCCAGTGTGATATTGTGTTCTCTCTCCAGCCCAACACATACTCAAGAGAGAGAGCACGGATTGCCTAAGTCATATCACTCCTTACTGGTCGGGCTCGGGAGTGGGGCACAGCTATCTGGGAGGCAAGGCCTGAGTGTACTAACGATTATCTGAACTTTAAAGAAGAGATGATACGGGTTTTTGATCGTTCTGTTTTTGGGAAAGAAGCTTCCTGGTCCCTGTCTTCCCTATGTCAAGGTAATCGATCCATAACGGATTACTCTATAGAGTTTCGCACTCTTGCTGCCTCCAGTAACTGGAACGAGCAGGCGTTGCTCGCTCGTTTTCTGGAGGGACTCCACGCTAAGGTTAAGGATGAGATTCTCTCCCGGGAGGTTCCATCCAGCGTGGATTCTTTGATTGAACTCGCTATTCGCATTGAACGATGGGTAGATCTTCGTCACCGAGCTCATAGAAGAGAGCTCGCGTTAACTGTGTCCCCCTCTCCCCGACACTACCATCTTTCCCCACTGACTCAGGTGTTGAGCCCATGCAGCTGGGGGGTATTCGCATCTCGACTAAGGAGAGGGAACGGAGAATCACCAACCGCCTCTGTCTCTATTGCGGTTCTGCTGGTCATTTTGTCATTTCATGTCCAGTTAAAGGCCAGAGCTCATCAGTAAGCGGAGGGCGACTGATAAGCGCTACTAGACTGTCCTCTCCGTCAAGTACCTGTACTACCTTGCCGGTCCATCTACACTGGACCGGATCGGCAGCTTCCTGCAGTGCATTAATAGACTCTGGGGCGGAGGGCTGTTTTATGGACGAAGCCTGGGCTCGGGAACATGACATTCCTCTCAGACAGTTAGGGGAGCCCACGGTCATGTTCACCTTGGATGGTAGTCCTCTCCCCAGTATATTATGTGAAACACTACCTTTAACCCTCACAGTATCTGGTAACCATAGTGAGACCATTTCTTTTTTGATTTTTTGTTCACCTTTTACACCTGTTGTTTTGGGTCATCCCTGGCTAGTGTGTCATAATCCTTCTTTTGATTGGTCTAGTAATTCTATCCTTTCCTGGAACGTTTCTTGTCATGTGAAATGTTTAATGTCTGCTATTCCTCCTGTTTCTTCTGCTCCCTCTTCACAGGAGGAACCTGGTGATTTGACAGGAGTGCCGGAGGAATATCATGATCTGCGCACGGTCTTCAGTCGGTCCAGAGCCAACTCCCTTCCTCCTCACCGGTCGTATGATTGTTGTACTGATCTCCTCAAGAAGCGTTTTGCATCCGCTCCTATCCTTGTTGCACCTGACGTCACTAAACAGTTCATTGTCGAGGTAGACGCGTCGGGGGTGGGCGTGCGAGCCATTCTGTCCCAGCGCTCCCATACTGACGATGGGCTCCACCCTTGCGCGTATTTTTCTCATCGCCTGTCGCCGTCGGGACGTAACTATGATGTGGCTAACCGCGAACTGCTCGCCATCCGTTTAGCCCTAGGCGAATGGCGACAGTGGTTGGAGGGGGCGACCGTTCCTTTTGTCGTTTGGACTGACCAAAAGAACCTTGAGTACATCCGTTCTGCCAAACGACTCAATGCGCGTCATGCTCGTTGGGCGTTGTTTTTCGCTCGTTTCGAGTTTGTGATTTCTTATCGCCTGGGTACTAAGAACACCAAGCCTCATGCTTTATCCCGTCTCTTCAGTTCTTCTGTAGCGTCTACCGATCCCGAGGGGATTCTCCCTGAGGGGCGTGTTGTCGGGTTGAATGTCTGGGGAATTGAGAGACAGGTCAAGCAAGCACTCACTCACACTCCGTCACCGCGCGCTTGTCCTAGTAACCTTCTTTTCGTTCCTGTCTCTACTCGTCTGGCTGTTCTTCAGTGGGCTCACTCTGCCAAGTTAGCTGGCCACCCCGGCGTTCGGGGTACGCTTGCTTCTATTCGCCAGCGGTTTTGGTGGCCTACTCAGGAGCGTGACACGCGCCGTTTCGTGGCTGCTTGTTCGGACTGCGCGCAGTATAAGTCCGGTAACTTTTTTTCTGCTTCTGCTCCTGGTCTTGCTGGGTCTCAGTCTGTCCCCAGCCACCGCATCTCTCCTGCCCTTGCTGTGTCTCAGTCTGTCCCCTGCCACCGCATCTCTCCTGGTTCTGCTCCTGCACTTGCTGTGTCTCAGTCTGTCCACAGCCACCGCCTCTCTCCTGTTCCTGGTCTTAGCCTTGCTGTGTCTCAGTCTGTCCCTAGTTATTACTCTCCTGGCCTGTTTGGTCCTGATTGCTCTAACGCTTACAGTTCTCTACCCATGTCTCATTTTTATAAGAGTAATAGCCCTAGATTCCCTCTTCATCGTCTCCCGTTACGGTCCTGAGGAGAGGAGTTGGGTTCCTTCTCGGGACGTGCTGGACCGTTTGTTGATCTATGATTTCCTCCGTTGCCGCCAGGGTTCCTCCTCGAGTGCGCCAGGAGGCGTTCGGTGAGTGGGGGGGTACTGTCATGTTTTGTCATTGGTTATCATGTCTTGTCTCTGTGCTTCCCTTCTATTCGTTTCCCTCTGCTGGTCTTATTAGGTTCTTTCCCTCTTTCTATCCCTCTTTCCCCCTCCCTCTCTCCCTCTCTCGCTCTCTCTCTCTATCGTTCCATTCCTGCTCCCAGCTGTTCCTCATTCTCCTAACTACCTCATTTACTATTTTCACACCTGTCCCCTATTTTTGCCCTCTGATTAGAGCCCCTATTTCTCCCTCTGTTTTCCGCTTCTGTCCTTGTCGGATCCTTGCTTGATGTTCGCTGTTCTGTGTCCTTGTTACGCCCTGTCGTGTTTTACCTTCTTCAGATGCTGCGTGTGAGCAGGTGTCAGTGTCAGCTACGGCCGGTGCCTTCCCGAAACAACCTGCAGTCTGTGGTCGAGTCTCCAGTCATTCCTCTCTACTGACGAGTGGATTTCAGTTTTCCTGTTTTGTTTTCACCTTGATAATATCCAGGATTATCACTTTTGTCTAGAACTGGAATAAAGACTCTGTTTTCGTTAAGTCGCTTTTGGGTCCTCATTCACCAGCATAACATGAGGAGGTAGATGGCTCCTCATTCTGAGGCTCTGAGATGATTTTTTAAAATTATTAATTCTGAAGAGGCCTGTGTGGCTGAGGAGGTGGATGGCTCCTCATCCTGGCCAGTGCCAGAGTGTGCTTCAAAATATTTCAGGAGTGCCCCTAAATACATTTGTTGCACAATTAAATATATCTGTCATTATGCACAATTTATCAAACTTTATCAAATGAACCATACAATCTCCTTGGCTAATTCTAGGCATAAGACACCCCAAAAGACTCAATATATCACACAATATGCATAATACAGATGTCTTTTAAGTTAGCCTACAGCATTGGAAATTCCCCTTGCTGAGCTCAGGACCTAGTCAATACAATCACAGAAAACACTTATGATGTCACCTCAATGAAAGTGAACCAAATCAATAATGTGCTATTTAGGTTGTAATCGTTTTGCTGCAGGCTACACACATTATCATGATGAAACTGTGAAATTATATCCAATGTTATGTAAGCTAGTTGGACAGAAAACTGAATATTGTTGCCCTATGTGTAATAGCATAGCAAGCAACATAGGCTAACAAACCTAAATATTATACTAGCCTACATCATTACAATCATAATATTATACTCATAAAGAGATGACATAGCTGCATACCTTTTATCTTTAGTGCGTTTCTCCTCTTCTTTCCTCTTTTTACTAAACTGGACACCTGGTGGCTTAGACCTTTTCTTATCCATTTGTGCTGATTTGACACTCGAGCATCAATACATTACCCATACCCCAACACTGTCAACTAAGAGTCAAGACTGAACCAATTCACCTTGGTGGTGTGCAGACTGGTTTTATATTACTCATAACGAGGTTTGTAATTGGGAGGCAACAGTACGTTCCAGAGTCTTAGCAAGGAAGGAGAGTGATGGGGCGGAAGTTATTGAGGATGGTGGTGTCCAGGCCTGGCTTTTATAAGAAAGAAGTAACTGCAGCTGTTTTGTAGTTGGAGTGGACGGTTCCATGGGCGAGGGAGAGGTTGACGATGTGTGTGATATATAAACAGGGAGCAGGCAGGCTTTGATGAGAACAGTGGGAGAAGGTCCAGGAAGCAAGTTGTACTCTTGGATGACATGATGAGTTTTGAGATGTAGGGAGAGTCAATGGGAGCAAATTTGGACAGCCGGGTCTTAGGTGTGACGACTGGGAGGCTGACTGGGAGGCTGACTGGGAGACTGACTGGGAGGCTGACTGAGAGACTGACTGGGAGACTGACTGGGAGGCTGACTGGGAGACTGACTGGGAGACTGACTGGGAGGCTGACTGGGAGACTGACTGGGAGGCTGACTGGGAGACTGACTGGGAGACTGACTGGGAGGCTGACTGGGAGGCTGACTGGGAGACTGACTGGGAGACTGACTGGGAGGCTGACTGGGAGACTGACTGGGAGGCTGACTGGGAGGCTGACTGGGAGGCTGACTGGGAGGGGCAGCTGAGGGAGATGATGATCAATGATGAGTTTATTTTGGTGATCTTGGAGGTAGTAGAGAAGCTGTTGTCACTGGGCTGAAGTAGTCTGGAAGTTCTTTTTGGAGCTGTTGGTGATGTTGGAGTAGTAGGTGGTTGAAAATAAAAGAGAGCCGCACACTCTTGGAGCTCAGATGCAAATATTTAATACCACGTTTCGACAGCCAAGCTGTCTTCATCAGGGTATTATCCTTGCAGCACTGAAGGCATCTCTGTAGGTGGAGAGTTTATAGGCCTCAGTGTGGACATTTTGAGCCCAGACGACCTGCTAAGGTGCTCCAGGCAGCGGCTAGCTTGCTTCATGGTGCGAAGTTCAGGGGTAAACCAGGGGGAGGAAAAGGAGACCGGTTTAGTTTGGAGGGGGGCCAGAGAGTTGAGGGAGAGCAGTATTGGATTGGGCAACTAGTTAAATCAAATCAAATTTGATTGGTCACGTACATGTGGTTAGCAGATGTTAATGTGAGTGTAGCGAAATGCTTGTGCTTCTAGTTCCGACAATGCAGTAATATCTAACAAGTAATCTAACAATTTCCCAACAACTACCTAATACACACATCTAAAGGGGTGAATGAGAAATGTACATCAAATCAAATTTTATTTGTCATACACATGGTTAGCAGATGTTAATGCGAGTGTAGCGAAATGCTTGTGCTTCTAGTTCCGACAATGCAGTAATAACCAACGAGTAATCTAACCTAACAATTCCACAACTACTACCTTATACACACAAGTGAAAAGGGATAAATAATATGTACATAAAGATATATGAATGAGTGATGGTACAGAACGGCATAGGCAAGATGCAGTAGATGGTATCGAGTACAGTATATACATATGAGATGAGTAATGTAGGGTATGTAAACAAAGTGGCATAGTTTAAAGTGGCTAGTGATACATATATAACATAAAGATGCAGTAGATGATATAGAGTATAGTATATACATATCCATATGAGATGAGTAATGTAGGGAATGTAAACATTATATTAAATGGCATTGTTTAAAGTGGCTAGAGATACATTTTTTACATCAATTTATCAGTTTCCATTATTAAAGTGGCTGGAGTTGATTCAGTATGTTGGCAGCAGCCACTCAATGTTAGTAATGTCTGTTTAACAGTCTGATGACCTTGAGATAGAAGCTGTTTTTCAGTCTCTCGGTCCCTGTTTTGATGCACCTCTACTGACCTCGCCTTCTGGATGATAGCGGGGTGAACAGGCAGTGGCTCAGGTGGTTGTTGTCCTTGATGATCTTTATGGCCTTCCTGTGACATCGGGTGGTGTAGGTGTCCTGGAGGGCAGGTAGTTTGCCCCCGGTGATGCATTGTGCAGACCTCACTACCCTCCGGAGAGCCTTACAGTTGTGGGTGGAGCAGTTGCCGTACCAGGCGGTGATACAGCCCGACAGGATGTTCTCGATTGTGCATCTGTAGAAGTTTGTGAGTGCTTTTGGTGACAAGCCAAATTTCTTCAGCCTCCTGAGGTTGAAGAGGCGCTGCTGTGCCTTCTTCACAACGCTGTCTGTGTGGGTGGTCCAATTCAGTTTATCTGTGATGTGTACGCCGAGGAACTTAAAACTTACTACCCTCTCCACTACTGTCCCGTCGATGTGGATAGAGGGGTGCTCCCTCTGCTGTTTCCTGAAGTCCACAATCATCTCCTTTGTTTTGTTGACGTTGAGTGAGAGGTTATTTTCCTGACACCACACTCCAAGGGCCCTCACCTCCTCCCTGTATGCCATCTCGTCGTTGTTGGTAATCAAGCCTACCACTGTAGTGTCGTCTGCAAACTTGATGATTGAGTTGGAGGTGTGCGTGGCCACGCAGTCGTGGGTGAACAGGGAGTACAGGAGAGGGCTCAGAAAGCACCCTTGTGGGGCCCCAGTGTTGAGATCAGCGGGGTGGAAATGTTGTTTCCTACCCTCACCACCTGGGGGCGGCCCGTCAGGAAGTCCACTACCCAGTTGCACAGGGCGGGGTTGAAACCCAAAGTCTCTAGCTTGATGACGAGTTTGGAGGGTACTTTGGTGTTAAATATAAATATACATATAAATATATGGATGAGCGGTGGCCGAGCGGCATAGGCAAGGTGTAATAGATGGTATAAAATACAGTATATACATATGATATAGGTAATGTAAGATATGTAAACATTATTAAAGTGGCATTATTTAAAGTGGCATTGTTTAAAGTGACTAGTGATTCATTTATTAAAGTGGCCAGTGATTGGATCTCAATGTAGGCAGCAGCCTCTGTGAGTTAGTGATTGCTGTTTAGCAGTCTGATGGCCTTGAGATAGACGCTGTTTTCTGGTCTCTCTGTCCCAACTTTGATGCACCTGTACTGACCTCACCTTCTGGATGGTAGCGGTGTGAACAGGCAGTGGCTCGGGTGGTTGTTGTCCTTGATGATCTTTTTGGCCTTCCTGTGACGTCTGGTGCTGTAGGTGTCCTGGAGGGCAGGTAGTTTGCCTCCGGTGATGTGTTGTGCAGACCGCACTACCCTCTGGAGAGCCTTGCAGTTGAGGGAGGTGCAGTTGCCGTACCAGGCTGTGATACAGCCCGACAGGATGCTCGATTGTGCATCTGTAAAAGTTTGTCAGGGTTTTGGGTGACAAGCCAAATTTCTTCAGCCTCCTGAGTTTGAAGAGGTGCTGTTGCGCCTTCTTCACCACACTGTCTGTGTGAGTGGACCATTTCAGTTTGTCTGTGATGTGTACGCCGAGGAACTTAAAACTTTCCACCTTCTCCACTACTGTCCCTTCGATGTGGATAGGAGTGTGCTCCCTCTGCTGTTTCACGATCATCTTCTTTGTTTTGTTGACATTGAGAGGTTGTTTTCCTGACACCACACTCCCAGAGCCATCACCTCCTCCCTGTAGGCTGTCTTGTCTTTGTTGGTAATCAAGCCCACTACTGTTGTGTCGTCTGCAAACCTGATGATTGAGTTGGAGGCGTGCATGGCCACGCTGTCGTGGGTGAACAGGGAGTCACAGGAGGGGGCTGAGCACGCACCCTTGTAGGGCCCCAGTGTTGCGGGTCAGCTAAGTGGAGATGTTGTTTCCTACCTTCAGCACCTGGGGGCGGTCGTCAAAGTCCAGGACCCAATTGCACAGGGTGGGGTTGAGACCCAGTGCCTCCAGCTTGATGATGAGCTTGGAGGGTACTATGGTGTTGAATGCATTTTTACATAGGTATTCCTCTTGTCCAGATCGGAAAGGGCAGTGGACCTTTTGGGGCGGTAAGCAAACTGAAGTGGGTTTAGGGTGGCCGGTAAGGTGGAGGTGATATGATCCTTGACTAGTCTCTCAAAGCACTTCATGATGACAGAAGTGAGTGCTACGGGGGCGGTAGTCATTTAGTTCAGTTATCTTTGCCTTCATGGGTACAGGAACAATGGTGGCCACCTTAAAGCATGTGGGGACAGCAGACTGGGATAGGGGAGATTGAATGAGTTGGGGACGTGGTCAAAGGGCTGGGCAGAGCAGATGGTATCAGAAAGTTTGAGGGGGTCAACCTCTTTGATGTTGCGGAAGGAGATGAGGCGTTTGTCAGTGTTGTGGGGTGAGGATGAGGTGGAGAGAAATTAAGGATCTTGTAGTCAGACAGTGGGAACAGGGAGGGGGACTAACCTACTTATAACCAGCTAGCATTAGAACCCACAGTCAAAACACATCTGAAACACAACCTTTGCCAGCAGAGCAAAAGCAAAGAGAGAGCGGAAACGTAATCAATGACATTGGCGGCTGGGCCCACGCGATAGCAAAGTGGTGGCTGGGTTACCAGAGCAAGAGCCAGGGAGAGAAGTGCTAGCCGGCGAATAAGCAGGAGAAGGCAGGAGCTACACCGAGCCGTGGGAGAGTCAAAGAGGGTAATCCAATAGGTATTCCAGAGGGAGGTATATGGCGAGGGAAATCCAAAATAGATAAATTCTCAAGGCAATAAACCAGAGGTGGGTCAGGGAACCAAGAGCCCAGCGATCAGAGGAAGAATCCAGGCAGGTGGAGGTGATCACAGCAACGCCATCCAGACTCAGAGGTAGGCCAACATCCAACTAGCAAGCTAGCTAGCACTAATATACAAGCTTCCACGGTTTCTAAGAGTCACAACACTCCAGTAGCCTTAAATTGGACAAAAACAACAGGCCGAAAAGTAGACAAAACCAACACTTAACGAAAAGCAGACGAGTGAACACTGTTACTAAACAGGTACCAGGGAGAAGCGGCAGTCAAGCCAGCATATACTCTGGCCCGGAAATGACATCGCAGTGACTCACTGCTAATGTTTTGCCAGTGTAATTGAGACTGCAGTGCATGCACTTTCTCATCCTACAGTTACAAATAACAACTCCATTCAGAATATTAAGTAGCAGCCCAGTTGGCTCTTGGTCGGTATAGCCTATCCTTCTCTTTTAACTTTTAATTCTGTCATTTTAATTTAATCTCCCATTGATTAGATATCTCCTAACTTTTGCCCCACACGGAGGCTCTATGAATGTAGCCTATTGCCGCTTTGATGACTTATGATTGGCCAACAACAAGCTACACGCGCCATTCTCCACTCTCGTGGAAAGCAAGAGCAGCAGCATAAGTTATCACATTTCTCTCTCTCTCGTCTGCAGCTGTCGAAATGTGGATCTGTATGGGCCCTTCCGGACAAGTCGGTTAAAATTACACATACCCAATCAAATCAGACCCAGACCTGTGACATTATCTAGAATTCGGGTCCCAGATCAGGTCTCGAGTACTCTGGTGCAGGTGGATCCGTGAAGACCTCTTAGTTCCAAGGTCTGCCCAAAACAGCCTTTAAACACAGGACTGGTAGTGCTGCCATGGAGGCCCAGACTGTAAAGCTACCCAAGTGTGCAGATCGCCTGCAGTCGGCTGGTTCTCCTTCACCCACCCCACCCTTGCCTGCCACCAGAACCCCCAGCACCCCCCCTCGAATTGAACCCAATTAAGGTGGTATTTAAAGAAAATTGGAGCAAGGCCGGATAAGTTGGGGCTTTTCCAAAAACTACAAAAGGAAAAGTCCAGGGCCACTCATTGGCAAAATATGGAATGGCTGCAGGACAAAAATGGAATGGCACATTTGGGGGTTGATGGTGTTGAAAATATTTTCAGATTTTCCCTTTTGATACTGTGATACTTTGTCTCTTACTCTTTACCAATACAGTGTTCCCTGTGCTGAAAGTCTGTCTGGAAATGTATCCTCTGTATAATTCTAGCTGTGGCAAATTGGAGTTTAAATATAACCCATTAATCATGTGAATCTGGTCTTGGCAATGGTGTTTCTTATTCGAAACAGAGGATCAGGGAGAGATGGATGCTCAATAATGACTCTGACCAGGATGCATGGCTGCTTTTCTTCTCCTCTTGTCCATGCCTGCTGTGAGATCTGGCCCAATGTAGAGTATAGACAGAAAGCAGCACTTCATAATGTGTGTATGGAGCCTAGCCAGGACACTACAGGGGCCAAATCCACTCTGGCTCTTCTGTCTAAGCCCCTGGTTGGAAGAGAGGGGCCTCTGTGAAAGCACAGAGCCCCCTGGAGCTGAACAGTGAGGAGGAGTGTGGAGTGTGTCTATGGAGTGTGATAGTGGTGCCTGATCCAGTGGGCTGTCAGTATGAGTGTGTCTGAAGGAGTGTAATATGTGTGAGTTGATCTGAGGGGATCTTTAGAGCCAGAAAGCTTGTCTGGGATCAGCAGTAATTGCCCACCTTGGTCGGGGACATTAGCACTTTTCTAGCGCTCTCTCTCTCTGATCTTCCTCCGTACTGTCATCTCTCAGGAAAATCCCCTCATGACTGAGCCCAGAATGTAAATGCGCAATTTTACCCCCCCCCCACAAGCAGGCTTTGTTGCCTCTACCATTTTGCTTTTTTTAACATTTTTTTTTTTTATCTCAGCACTTAAAAGCAATTATACCCTAAATATGAATACTTTCGAACAGACGTTGCTATTCAAAAGTATTTTTCCTCCCTTCATCTGTCTCCATTTTGCCTTATGGGCTAAATCAAAGGGAGGACAGTCAAGGTGTCTGGTGTCTGAAGATCTCACTCCCCAGCTGCAAAAAAAGAGT
Source organism: Oncorhynchus gorbuscha (assembly GCF_021184085.1). NCBI lineage: Eukaryota > Metazoa > Chordata > Actinopteri > Salmoniformes > Salmonidae > Oncorhynchus > Oncorhynchus gorbuscha. The sequence continues at coordinate 66,308,526 of NC_060182.1, forward strand.
TGTTGCAATGTGATCTCACGTTAAGGATGAGATCAAAACAATGGGGATGCACCACGTCACTGCAGAGGAACCATGGGAACTGTTTCTGAGCCCAGCGATAAAGACTCCAGTCACCCTAGTCATAGACTGTTCTCTTTGCTAACCACATGGCAAGCGGTACTGGAGTGACAAGTCTAGGACCAAAAGGCTCAGCTACCAAGCCATAAGACTGCTGAACAACTAATCTTAATCAAATGGCCACCCTTGACTATTTACATTGACCCCCCCCCCGATTTGTTTTTACACTGCTGCTACTCGCTGTTTATTATCTAAGCATAGTCACTTTACAAATTACCTCGACTAATCTGTACCCCAGCACATTGACTCAGTACCGGTATCCCCTGTATATAGCCTCGTTATTTTTATGTAATTTTGAACTGCATTGCTGGTTAAGGGCTTGTAAGTAAGCATTTTATGGTAAGGCCTGTAGTATTCGGCGCTTGTGACAGATAAAATGTAATTTGATTTAACTGCCAGACGAGGGGGGGGTGGAACACAGTCACGTGCTGGCCACAAGATGAGATAGGACTCTATAATGAAGAAACACTGTTGTGGATAGGAGGGCCACACAGCAGTGTCTGATATTCACACCTGCAGATTCAGGCTCAAAGTTACCAGTCTTGTCTGGATGTTTGTGTGATACTGCTGCTCATGAGGATGATGACGATTATGTTAATTGTGCTCGTGCTAGATGATGATGATCACAGTGGTGACGATGAAGAAGAGCAGAGTGATAATGATTTATCAGAGGCTGTGGATTGGTTTGGAATGATCCCTCTGTGTCAGTCCTCAGTTATTAGAAGACACGGGTCAATAGATCTGCAGACCACCCTTGTGTGGCATCTATCTACATCTACAAAGGAGCAGATAAGGTCCCACTTTATTTGGATAGACCAGATAGTCCATCTGTAGATGCTCTACAGATACTATCAACAAAATATTTGTTGATTAGCAACTGCTTGCTAAGGTTATGGTTAGGGTTGGGTTTAGAATAAGGTTAGGTCTAGGGTAAGGTTTAAGGTTAGGGTTAGTAGATAGTTAGTTGAAATGTTACTAATTGTCTGTAGAGCATCAACAGATGGACTATCCAAATAAAGTGTGACCGCAGATTATCTACAGAGAAAAACATGAGGTTACGCACACTAAACAGAAAACATGAGTACAGTATGACATTTTATATTGAAAACGGCACTGTCGTTATTGCCTCTCCATAGCAGCTTCCACTGGGAAGCATAAAGTGAAAGGAGGATTCGCATATCCAGTTTTAACAAGCCTTTGTTTTCCCATGTGACTGAAAACAGACTAAAACAATCATCATTTTACTCACTGCCTGTGCACACAGATGTAAAAAGCGATAGAGATAAAGAAAGAGAGCGAGAGATTGTGTATGTGAACTAGAGAGTGAGCATGTTCACTTCTCATGCAGGAAGTGAACAGAGACCTGGTCCACAGGGATCCCCGTTTCCCCTTTTCGCCTCGCCCCCCCCCCCACTCAACTCTAGATTCCACGGTAATGGAGGGAGGCCCGAGAAGAGCCTGGCAAAGGCTAGAAGTGTGTGTGTGTGCGTGTGTAATTTAATGTTGTATGAAGGAAGCACTAGCTCTTCACATGAACATGCGATTGTTATTCAGAGTTTACTGTGTGAGAAAGAGGACAATGTGTATCGATTATCAGGGTTTTTTTAAGACATTTCTGGGAAACCTTTTTTTTTCTCCCTCTAATTAGTTGTCCTACTGTAGGTCACTGATGATGCACAGATATATAAAGTTGAATCCAAAATAAGGAATCTAACTCAAGAACCTAATACAGTGCATCAGTGTTGTTCTGAAATGGTCTGAAAGAGATTTGCTTTGCACTCTATTTCAAATGTTCTGTTTTACTCAATGAATGTGGCCTAATCAAATGAAGGGTAATTTGGTATGAAAATATGAAGCTATGTGGACATTATGTAATGAAGGAACCCACAAGGAACAACTCAAACCCATTAAGTGGTCATAATTAAGAATGTGTATGTTGTGGTCTTGGTCAGTAAACCCCATGACCACCCACTGGACACAGACGTCAATTCAACATCTATTCCACGTTGGTTCAACATCATTTCATTGAAATAATGTGGAAACAATGTTGATTCAACCATGTGTGCCCAGTAGGCATGGTCTTAGTTAAGGAACTTGCGGTCTGATCGTCTGTCCTGCTGTAGTGGTCTTGCAGGGGAGTAAGGGAAAAGCTCTTTTTGTCTATAAAATAGCGCTGCTTCTCATGAAGTTTTTTTTATCCTCAACTCAAATTCATGTAGGCAGTTGATGATAATATAAAAGTAGCAAATTGAGAAGTGCATGCAACTGTAACATAATTATTCAACAGCACTTCACCTGCACCACATACAATGAGAACTGGACAGTCTGATCAAAGATGAGAGCAGATTTTCTAAGCTTTCCCAACCATTTTGTTTCAAACTAAGCTCTGATACTGTGTCTCTCCACACAGGGGCATTACGTTTATCTACATCTCATAGTGTGATTTTGTCAGATTATTTTCTGAGCTGGTCTTTCGCCAATGATCCTCATGGGTCTCCGTGGTAACAGAGGTTTAGCTCCATGGAGAGTTCTTCCGCTGTGGGAACTGCATGGTGTTTGGAGAAACCGAGAACTGTCTCTGTAGAGTTACATTGTATGAGAAACTACTTTAAGTGGGAGATTCTCACCCATTCTTCTTCTGCATCTCCCTCTCTCTCTCTCTCTCTCTCTCTCTCTCTCTCTCTCTCTCTCTCTCTCTCTCTCTCTCTCTCTCTCTCTCTCTCTCTCTCTCTCTCTCTCTCTCTCTCTCTCTCTCTCTCTCTCTCTCTCTCTCTCATATATCATGTTCCTCAGTGTGAGAGGGGTTGTATCACTACTCTGATAGACCAAGAGCCCTTGGCTCTTCCCATTCTCGGTCAATGTGTGGGAACCGTGATTTTGGACAGCAGCCGCTTTTCCCACCACCAGTCCAGTTAAAAAATAGACCCAGTCATACTAAGCACCCAAATCAAACCAGTTTTAGCCCACTTGCCTCTTCTCACGAGTTCTGGGAGGAGAGATCAGCAGCTCCAGAATAAACTCTAATGGGTTTCGTATGCAGGTACCGCTGGGCCGCTGTGGTCATGAGAAATTATGGCTTTACGATCATGCACTCTTTCCCCAAAAAAACTTTTACTTACTTCTTCCCAGTTTGAATTTATAAATAGCGTTTCTCATCTTTTCTTCTTCTTTAACTGAAAAATAGTATTTTCTCTTTCAATTGACTCGGTTTGACATCTCAATATCGGACACACCTTCTTTTGCGGGTCATTGGTTGAAGCCTTATTCAATCACACCTAACAGTCCAATAAGAGCTTTGTGGATGTACGCCCCAAATGTTTATATAACACCCCGCACTGCTCTGGTTTCCTAATTTTTTGGTTCTTCACGTGTCTTTGGTTACTAGCCTGTTAAGCAGTTTTCTTCAGAAAACTAGCTCTCAACTTAACTGTTCCTTTCGGTGTGGGTTACTACCCCACCATGGAGCGTTGAGTGGCAAATTTTTATATTTTCAGGAATTCAGCTTCACTTTACAGAGTGAAGTTACCTGGGTTAGCTTGTTAGCAGAGCTTTTTGTCGTTAGCCAGCTACAGTTCACCTTTTGCCTGGCCAACTCACAATTGGCATTGTTAGCTAGCTAGCTCCACTGCTTTATCATCCTGCTAATATCAGGTTCCCACACATTTTAGCTACTTCTACCCAGGGTCTCTAGCTCTCTGTCGGTTCCCATCACTCAGAGTTAGCTACCTGAACTTTTGAGTGACCTGAGCACCACTGGTGTTTTAGCTAGCAATCTCTGGGCGAAACCCCCATTCGGTGTGTTTGGCTAGCATGAGCGGTATTGTTTCTTCAGTGTGTTACCACACCATTGAAGCCTTTTACATTTCCCTGTGAAAGATAACCCAGCCGTCCGTTCTACCTCGAGATACTTGGTTTACACACAGAGTCGGCACTTGGTATCTCAAGCGGTGGCTCGGCTAGCTGGCTATCATCACTCAGGTGAAGATAGCGTCGCTGTTGGCACTACTTTCACTACACTGAAAGTATAAATACGGCATTTTGTTTCCCACCACCCTGTTAAATAAAGTTTTCTGTTTCTACTTACCTTGCTCAAGCGCACATTAACCTGTGTTTCTTCGGACTTTCCGTTGTAGTAGCAGTGCATGGAGTGGCTAGCTAGCCCCCTGGTAACTCGATTGGCTTTAGTCTGTCCGGGCGAAACGAGATGTCAACAGGCTTACCTGCCAAGTTATCAGGGAAGGGGGAGAAAAAGCAGCACAAGCCTAGCAAAGCTTGCTCTGGCAATTGTGGGCATCACATGTCCGGTACGGATTCCCATCTGCTCTGTACTACTTGCCTCGGCGTTGAACACGCTATGGAGGCTCTTGTCGACCACACAAATTGTGTGCATTGTGCTCGTATGGGCTCCGGTGTCCTTAGAGCGAAGTACACGGAAAGTATTGCCCAGGCCTCATCCTTGCTCGAGGACGACTTTGCTGACAGCGAAGTTCCCCAGGAGGGAGAAGCTACTCAGGCATCCCCTCTGTCTGTGCTTCAGGCTGTTTTGGAGAACCCTCACCTTTCCCAGGGGGCGGACCTTAATTCCAACGAATCCGGAAGTGAGGACGACGGCATGTCTCTTGCCGCATCAGGCAGTGCCCTCTCTGACCAGGAGATGGAGTACGCCCTTGAATAATTTATCCTCTCTGCTCAGTTTGTGCTACCCAGCCAGACTGAAGAGGTAGGGCAGGAGTCAAAACTGACCTCCCCTTATTCGAGGCAATCAGATGCTGCCACCCAACTTGATTTTGAGAATCTCACGCCTCCCCAACTTCTAAGAAGACTAGGATAGATACAATCTCCTCTCAGAGAAATTATACATCCGTCTGACAACGTGTACCAGTCTTCCTGGGTGGAGCCACTCAAGGCACGGCATGGAATCATCGGGATGGCTCAGCCCGCCTTCTGTGGAGCCTTCCCTGGCTGAGCACTTCGACCCGAATGCTTTGAGCTCTACTTCCTCTGCCCCCAAGCTCACTCATCCCAATGACTGCTTCACCATGTCTATGTATGAGGATCTACCGATCTGCAGCTCAGGTGGGGTGTTCCGTGAACGCAGCTGCCCTCCTGTTCATCTACATGGCGGTGCAGGCTAAGGAGCTGTGCAACTCCCTGGTGAATGGTTGCACCATCACCCAGGAGAAGCTAATTGAGCAAAGTCACCTTGCCGATCATACCACCTGGACCCTCAAGTGTACCGCTGAGGCTTCTGGGAGGGTCATGGCGCACACAAACGTCGACCAGAGAGCCCTCTGGTTGAACAACGCAAGGGTGTCTGAGAAGGGGAAGATTGATCCCACCAGGTTTGAGTCTAAGAAAAAGGAGATTGAGGCTCAGGGCTTCCTGATACCACAGAAACAAAGCCCCAGAAGCCACGTTCTCCCAGTTTGTCACCATGAGGCCTCCCTCACAGAACTGGAGGATCCCTAAGAAGTCTCAGCAGCCTTCTCTGGCAGCTCCGACCCAGGGACAGACTCAGTCCGCTCACCAGAAACATGGTGCCTCAGGGCACAGGCCTCACTCCAAGCAACGAGCAGTGGAGATCCCTTCCATCTAGAGGGAAGGGAAAGAAGCGGCACACCTAGCACAAGGTGCGGCGGCTCAAGGAGCCGGCAGAGCCCCTCTGACCTTCCGACCAAATCATATCACATTTATTTATATAGCCCTTCTTACATCAGCTGATATCTCAAAGTGTTGTACAGAAACCCAGCCTAAAACCTCAAACAGCAAGCAATGCAGGTGTAGAAGCACGGTGGCTAGGAAAAGAAAGGCCAGTCTCCTCGGGAGTCCTGCGACAGGTCACACACGGCAGCGGTGTACAACTGAAGCCCCCCACCTCAAGATCCATAAACCCTCGTTGGGGCGGGTCAGCACCACTGTTCCCCAAGTTCAGTTCTCAAATAAAGAGTTTCCATCACATCCAGGCCCACGGCCGAGGATGATTGTTTTGCATAGGAACATTCTGAACAATCAACCTCTCGAGGGCGTCCTTGTTTGGCCACCAGGCCTGGCAGGCCCCCTGTGGGACGACTGCCACAGGGCTCCCCTGTCCCCCCCAGAGGACAGGCGGGTTCCCTTGCTCCTCACAGAGAGCAGTGACATGAGTGTGCAGTCCTACTCACCGTAGACCAGGAGTACAGACTACAATTCCACAAGGGTCAAAAGCTGCTCTGGTTGGAATCCCTCTCAGAGAGCCGTTTGAATGGTTCTTAAAATATTTAGATGAGAGTTGTTCCACTGGAGCTCCCATTTGGGCTTTGATGCTAACACATCGCATGCTGTTAGATTAAATTCTGCCAAATGAGTGGTTCACCACAGACCTCAAGGATGCTTATTTCCACATCAGAGTTTATCCTGCACACAGGAGATATCTAAGGTATGCCTTCGACGTGGCGAGAGCGACGGCTTTTCGTCACTGCCTCTGAGTTTGCCTGGGAACATCAGTCATGTACTGGATGTGTCTGAGTCTTCTTGGGCTCATGGCCTCCATGATTATGGTAGTTCTGCTTGGTCTTCTCCTCATGAGGAGCATTGGGTGACCTCACTCTGCTTGGACCTGTCTCTCCACTGGCACAGGCGCGTGCTTCTCTCTGCAAAGTGTCTATCAGCACTTCAATGCTGGAGAGACCCATAAGGCCGTTCTGCCCTACTGTGAGAGCCTTCATGCGCAAAGTAGTGACAAGGGATGGGGGGCAGTCCACGAACGGAGTACGGTGGGCTTGCCTCCAAACGTGGTTGCCACAATTCAGAGCGCCAGAGCCCCAGAGTCTTTACAACCTGAAGTGAAGGGTATTCGAGAGGCAGTGTGAGAGACGCGAATTGGTCTCCTTTCAGTGTTCCATCCCTGCCGTTCTCTCCTTCCTACAGGAATTGCTTGACAAGGGCAAGGCCTTTGTCGTTAAGGTCTACTTGGTGGCGATTTCAGCCTGACATGTAGGACGAGGTGAGACGACGATTGGGGCACACCCTCTGGTTTGGCATTTTATGAAGGGAGCGTGCCGTCTCCATCCAGTCTCCAAGCCACTTGCCACATCATGGGACTTGGGACTGGTTCAGGATGCACTTACAGGCAATCACTTTGAACCCCTGGAGACAGTGGATCTTAAGACTCTGTCTTATAAGACAGCCCTGTTGCTCGCCTTGGCTACGGCCAAGTGCGTTTAGCGGCCTTCATGCACTCTCGGTTCATCCTTCATGCACTCAGTTTGCCCCTGACTACTCCAAGGTTATGATTTGTCCTAACATTCCTAAGGTCATTCCCAAGACTTATAGTAGTCAAGCCACTGACCTATTTCTCCTCCACCCACCACCGTTCCTTTCTCCAGAGCAGTGACGCATTAACACGTTGTGTCCGGTGCGCACCCTCCATATCTACATGGACAGGACGAGGCCATTCTGGAGTTGTGACCAACAGTTGATTTGCTTTGCCAAAACAACAGGTTCAAACAATGCCTCTGGTTCAAACAATGCCTCTCCCATTGGAGGCTATCGCCAAGGCGTACAGTTGTCGGGGATTGCAGTCTCCCCTGGTTGTCCAGGCACATTCCACTAGAGGAATTGCCACGTCAAGGGCACTGTTCAGAGGCATCTGTCTTGGAGATATGTGCTGCCGCTAGTTGGGCTTCCCCTCACACTTTTGTGAGGTTCTATTGCCTGGACGTTTCTGCGCCCTCCCTGGTACACACACTCCTTGGCGCTGGAGCTGAGTAGGATGGATTATGTACATTATTATGTACCACAACAGGCTTTTCAGGAAACAAGCTGTTGGCTATCGGGAATTTTTGCAAGTGTCCCATAGTGAGATGTCGAACTTAGTCGACTGAAAGAGAACTTTGGGTTACGGTATTTAACCCCGGTTCTGTGAAGAAGATGAGGGAGACATCTCACAAGATTTACCCTCTTGCACAAATCGTGTAAGAGGTGGTTCTTAGAATGAGGAAACTAGAGTAGTGCAGGGTGTTATATAGACATGCAGAGCCTGATTGGCCTGTTAGGCGTGATTGAATAAGGCTTCAACCAATGACCCACAAAAGAGGACATGTCCAATGGTGAGATGTCTCCTTCAGAGAACCGAGGTTACATACCGTAATCCAAAGTGTTATGTTGTATTACTGTCATCTAGCTGATGAGTTGTGTGTTTGCTCACATACATTTTTGGTGTTTGTGTACCAGTATGTTTGATTGCCATGTATCTGTGAGATTGCTCACTGAAGAATAAATCTCCCAATCTCCTCATACTGTAAGACCATTCATCAAGCCGTCTGACTTCTATCACATCCATTCAACTTTGAGTGTGTTTCCCGTCTTCATGGAGAGCTACAGTTTTAGGAAGAGGGCAACAACGAGGGAACAGAGGGAACATTAAAAACACGGAACTTTTCTCGTCGTATGTCTATGACAATGCCAAAGCCAGATGGGAGTTCTTCTGGCCCTCACATGTGAAGCACATGCTCACAGAGTGTGTGAAAACAGCTGTAAAATTCCCCAGAGCTCTAGCTAATTGAAAGCTTACCATCTTCTCTTTGTATTTCCTGAGCCGTGGGGGAGCAGCGTGGAGGGACACTGGCTTTGTGATGAGACTAAAGGAAGTGGATGGGAGTGTTTTAGACAGCACAGATCTGTCATACACTGTGAAGTGGAGCGCCACTCATTCTGTGTGAGAATCTAACCGGTGTGAGATCTGTCAGCGGGGATTCTGTGTGTGTGTGTGTGTGTGTGTGTGTGTGTGTGTGTGTGTGTGTGTGTGTGTGTGTGTGTGTGTGTGTGTGTGTGTGTGTGTGTGTGTGTGTGTGGGGGGGGGGGTGTTCTGAGTTAATTGAATGCAGTGGTGTCTGGAGCCTGTGTGTGCGCATCCAGAGGCTTTGTTGCCCACAGAAGGCCTGACAGAGCTAAACCCATACAGATGTAGGATCTTAATTTGAGCCAGTTTGCTACAACAGGAAAATTATCCTGCAGCAACAGGAAATATGAATTATTATGGGGAGTAAGTAATGGATATTTTTGTAGGGTTTGATCATTTTTTTGTAAGGGAAAATCAAGTCTGAAATTTCTAATTAGAAATGACAAACTTTAGAAGCCTTTTTAAACCTCAAATACACCAAGTTTTTAGTTTCCCGCATAGCAGGAAAGTTCTCCCTCAACGTGGTGATCAAATTAAGATCCTACATCTGTACAGTGAAAAGAAAGGAGATAATAAAAGAGGAGATGAGAGAGATGAGAGAAAAGAGTAGCTTGGGAGGAGAAGAAAGAGTTTAAAGGTAAAAAGGAAGAGAGAGAAAGCAGCATACCAGGGAGGGAGAAAGAAACAAGGGAGTGAAGGAAGCAGCATACCAGGGAGGGAGAAAGAAACAAGGGAGTGAAGGAAGCAGCATACAGGAAGGGAGAAAGAAACAAGGGAGTGAAGGAAGCAGCATACCAGGGAGGGAGGGAGTACCAGGGAGGGAGAAGTGAAGGAAGCAGCATACCAGGGAGGGAGAAACAAGGGAGTGAAGGAAGCAAACAGGGAGGGAGAAACAAGGGAGTGAAGGAAGCAGCATACCAGGGAGGGAGAAAGAAACAAGGGAGTGAAGGAAGCAGCATACCAGGGAGGGAGAAAGAAACAAGGGAGTGAAGGAAGCAGCATACCAGGGAGGGAGAAAGAAACAAGGGAGTGAAGGAAGCAGCATACCAGGGAGGGAGAAAGAAACAAGGGAGTGAAGGAAGCAGCATACCAGGGAGGGAGAAAGAAACAAGGGAGTGAAGGAAGCAGCGGATCTTTTCATGGCATCTCAAAAGGTAGAACTAGTTTAAGAGTTAGAGATTGTGGGCATTGTATTTCAGGTTAACCACAGAACTGATATCAGACCACCCTACGAGAGAGTGTGTTTAATCCTGTGGGCAGACATCAAATGGCCCAAATAGATGCCATCAGCACTGCATAAATTAACACCCAACCTTACAGTGGAAAAGAACGCCGACATTCCTAACTTTGACTCTTTTGTTTTTTAACAAGTGACAACTTGCCAAGGTGCACTGTGCTGAGATTGCCAGGGTGGTGTCAGATTCCTGGGACGTGCTTTATTTACGCCCTGGGTACTGCCGTGTTGACAGCTGCGGCGTTTGTGAGGCACTGAGGAGTGTGGGTAATTTGCCAATGAGAGGCGTACTGATGGTAGACTGGGGGATAATTAAGAGGGTAGGCTTGGGTAATGCACCACCATTGAGATGATGAGATGACAACACAGAGAGAAGGGTTTTGTATTTCTGGGTCTAAGCCTAAGAGGGCATTGGATGAGAACATAATTTGCCAGAAAGTCATGAATTAGAATGCATTGAGTTTGATTAAACTTTGAGATGTTTTCCTGCTTTGTACCCATTAGTCTGCTGAGGTGATCCTGTTTGTATTTCTAGGGGTTGAATTATAACCTTTGCCTACATGTTACCGTGTTCACTTTCAACACCTTCCCTTTGCTAACCATAGAGGTATTTACAATCCAGACTTTTCAATATTGAATGTCAGAATTGAAGAAGTATTATCCAGTGGAATGTCTTTGCAGTGAAGCTAATCATGTTGAAGAATTTGGTCGTAAATATTTGAGACCCCTCCAGTATTACTCAATGGTTCTATTGTGCTATAACTTGTGTTGACATAACTTTTCTCCTTTTTAAATTTTACCTTTATTTAACTAGGCAAGTCAGTTAAGAACAAATTCTTATTTTCTATGATGGCCTAGGAACAGTGGGTTAACTGCCTGTTCAGGGGCAGAACGACAGATTTGTGCCTTGTCAGCTCGGGGATTTGAACTTGCAACCTTCCGGTTACTAGTCCAACGCTCTAACCACTAGGCTACTAGACTATATCATAACTAGAATAAAAACAACTATCACGAGAAAAAGCTGAAATTGATGTTTTTTTTTTTTTAATGAAAATGGTTAAAAACGACATTATCCGCACACTTTACAAGCACTTAATACAGTCTTTAAAGATATTACATGGATGAAAGTTAAATTAACATATCAGCTTCAGACATACATGCTTTGAGCATTAAGAAAAAGGGAAGAGAGCAAAATGAATGAACATTATGGTATAACAAAATGAATGAACATTATGGTATAACAAAATGAATGAACATTATGGTATAACAAAATGAATGAACATTATGGTATAACAAAATGAATGAACATTATGGTATAACAAAATGAATGAACATTATGGTATAACAAAATGAATGAACATTATGGTATAACAAACTGAATGAACATTATGGTATAACAAAATGAATGAACGTTATGGTATAACAAAATGAAGAGGAGCGTCTTTAAAATAAACAAAAGATCCAACAGACAATTAAATTGTATCATTTGACCTCCCCCTGTTTTGCAAATGTCATATGATATACACACAACCGCTTTCATAAGAGCTGTGGACATGTTTTCGACAGATCTTGGAAACCAACCCAAGGCTTTACAAAAGTTACCACAAACAATTTGTGTAAACAACAGATCCAAACTTGCAATGGAACAATATTACAGGCATTTCTTTGGTTTTGATAGAACCACATCATATCAGGTACATCTTTGGTTTCTCATAGCTGCATGAATTTTGCCCAATCTAAAGTTAGGCCTTCAAACCCAAAGGGGTGAGTAGGAACACAGTCTAGGACATGCAATGTTTTCCCTCCACTCACCAGGAGATAGGAATGAACATTGATATTATTGATGGTCTTGAACAAGAATAAGGCATAGGGAAGTAGATACTGTATGTGATTAACCATCCCTAAATGGTAGAACATGGGCTCCCAAGAAGCCCCAACAAGTCTCATCCTCCTCATTATCACAAAAACAAAAAACTCTGCCAGTTTGTAAGATGAGACACACCTGTCACCATGACTTAATTAAGTGGCTTTAACACAGCTCATACAATGATGCTCTGTCCTGACAACATCTTAATCCTGGGCAGAGCCCTGAGCTGCTGGCACTAATGAGCAGTAAATTACAATAGGATGGAGAGAGATCCTCCATCCTACAGCTCATGAAGAACAAAGGGGCTTGTTTTTTTGTTAGGATTGCCCATGTTGTTGGTAAGAGGATCCCACTTTGACCTCCCTTATCTTCATCCCTACTCTAGGTGTCCCCCTGGGGTACAGGGATCATGGCTGCGACCACATGGGGAAAGGCCCTTGAGAATGTGCAGACCTGTACCTTTACCTCTGTCACTGCTCAATCTACTGTGATTCTAGTAAGGATATCAGAAGCCTGTTCTCATGTGTGTGTGTGTGTGTGTGTGTGTGTGTGTGTGTGTGTGTGTGTGTGTGTGTGTGTGTGTGTGTGTGTGTGTGTGTGTGTGTGTGTGTGTGTGTGTGTGTGTGTGTGTGTGTGTGTGTGTGTGTGTGTGTGTGTGTGTGTGCATTTGAAAATGAGCTCACTTCATCTCTAATGTTTTGTGAGTCAGTTTATTCAGACATGCCAAAATGGTTTGAGATGAAGCCAATTAAAGTCTGAGGTTTCAGTCATTCTTCGTGCAGGTTAGTATCTTTGTCTGATATACAAAGAAACAAGATCTGCATAGCCACATAATGTGGGTTGGATTGACAACTGTGTGCCTTAGGTATTTAACCATTTTTTTCTCTCTCTGAAAGGAACATCTGTGTACGTAAAAGTTTATTATGATAATTGAATGTTTAGAACAGTGCGATGACTTTGGGGCCTTGAGGAGGCTGGGGGGGGGGGGATCTTTAATCTTTATAAGTAATGTGATTGGTGAAATGAATGTTGAGATCTGTGGTTCTGATGGTGGAATATCATGAAAGTTTTTAGTGCATCTACGCTACATTGGAATACAAAATAATAACAATAGAAGTGTATTTTTTTCATAATTTAGGAGCAATATATTACACAGATTCAAATTTTTATATTAAACAACAAATGAACAAAATAGTTATATAAAAAGAGAAGTTGGAGAGAATGCTAAATGATTTTGGGCATAAGTGAACATTTCCTTAAATTTGGCTCAAATAAATATAAAAAAGTAAACTGTGTTATCCAGTTCAAACATACTATACTAAAAAAGCACTGAGTGTACAAAACATTAACAACACCTTCCTAATATTGAGCCTCAATTTGTCGGGCCATGGACTCTACAAGGTGTTGAGAGCGTTCGACAGGGATTCTGGCCCATGTTGGCACCAATGCTTCCCACAGTTTTGTGAAGTTGGCTGGATGTCCTTTGGGTGGTGGATCATTCTTGATACACACTGGAAACTGTTGAGCGTGAAAATCCCAGCAATGTTGCAGTTCTTGACACAAACCGATGAGCCTACTACCATACCCCGTTCAATGGCACTTTCATATTTTGTCTTGCCAATTCACCCTCTGAATGGCACACGTACACAATCCATGTCTCCAAATCCTTATTAAACCTGTCTCCTCCCCATCATCTACACTGATTGAAATGAATATGTGACATCAATAAGGGATAATAACTTTCACCCGGATTCACCTGGTCAGTCTATGGCATGGAAAGAGCAGGTGTTCTTAATGTTTTGTACACTCAGTGTATATATCATAAGTCAAAATAAAGAAAACAGTCCAACAAACTAAAACAAAAGGAATCCATAAAATTCCTGCTTAAAAATAAAAAAATCTGCTAATGTCCTGTACAGTCTTCAAAATATCAGCTATTCTACTGCATAGATTATCAATACATTAACAACTTTACAGGGGAGCATCACTCGGACATCAGTACAAATAGTACATTAAATTGCCAAGCAATGCAGAATTACTTTGAGACCATGTATTGTTTTTAATGATGTTTCATGGACTGAAGGGTGAATCTCCAAACCTCACACCCAATAAAAGCTTCAGAATCAACTGTTATGTTACATTAGCAATACAGCCACAAGCCATCTAGGGCAGGTTCTGAGACACTCGTGAAGCAAACATCATATTTGACCTCTGTTATCACCTGACAGTGAAAGGCCGTTGAGGCAGTACAGTCACTGGTCTGGATGCTTAGCTTGTAATGCCAAGAAAGGTACTGTCATCTGAGGGAAAAGGATCGTTTTGGTCGTGTTGGCTAGTTAACCACAATAGCACTAGCATTTTGTCAGTTCATCAGCTACATAGAGTGAATGGCTATGAAGGTTTTGCCTTTCATAGTCTTTGGTATGCATGTACCTGTTTTTCAAAAGATCCTGATTTATTACTATGGCTTTTTGTTGTAACACCATAACATCTATTTACAGTTATTTTGCATTTCTTACTCATAAATTGAAAAGCATGAGATTTGTATGGTTTCAGAGCCTCAGAGAGTAGTCCCTGTCACAGTGCAGGATATATCCATGGCTTGCATAAAGGCCACCTCTGGCCATGGCATCCTGACAGACAGTGAATGTCTTTGGTCAACTAGGAAAAGGGTACGAAGCGAGTGCGCGAGAAATAAAATACAAACATGCAGCATTTATTTTTGGGGGAGGATTCATCTTTTTTTGTTCGTTCATCTTCTTTACTTTTGCTCTTTCTCTCTTCTCTCTCCTGCATTTCCTCTAGCTGTCTGACAGTCAATAAGGCCTCCAGACAGACTCGTCCATGCGTCCAGAGCCGCTCATGGCCGTGGGGGAGTTGCTGTGGCTGCCGTCTGCCTCCACACCCTCGCTCTGGTTGTTCAGGCCCTGGTTCATCAGGCTGTTGCCCCCTCCAGAGGCTGAGACTCCAGAGCAAGGCAGCAGGCGGGTGGGGGAACGCTCACCCCCGGTCCCGGCCGGGCCCACCATGGAGAACTGGTAGGAGCCGGACCCGGTGCCATAGTACAGGTGGTAGGGGGAGGAGTTGGACTGGAAGTGGCTGCCCTGGTTCTGGTTTCCAGGGTAGGGCGGGGGCAGGTAGGTGTGGTAGCGGGAGGAGGCGGACATGCCTGTCACACTGAGGCCTCCGATGCCCGTGCTGGAGGGGTTGGCTGAGTAGGTGAAGGCCCCTGGGTAGTGCATACGTGGGTCTGAGAAACGGGGGTCGGTCAGCGGGGACAGAGAAGGGAAGGTGGTCCTCTGGGGGAAGAGGTCAGCGGTGGGACCTGAGCGAGGGAGAGAGAAACGACAGATTTGGTTTAGAAACTCCTGGCGCACATAGATCGAACTCATGGAAATGTTTCAGAGTCAAAGTGAGATAGGGACAGAGTTCCTTCCTTTGACAGGAAGCTGTAGTGAAGTACCACATCCCCAACTGACAGTGTGGGGCCTCCAGTCTACAACCCTGCAAACACTAGCTACAAATAATAAACTGAGACATCAATCTGTGACAGCACATCACCACACAGCTCTGTGAACCAGATGAAGTTATGAGTGTCCTCCCTCTCAGCCTTTAACATAGCCCTCCTACAGAACCCTACCAGCTGAACTAGAGTAATGTACAGGAACAGCGTTCTCTGTTGTTTGGAGGAATGAAAAGAGGTATTGTCAGAGCAGAGTGGTGCTTTGAGTAAACACTGACAGCTTGTTGTGCAGCGTGTGCTGTTGTGTAACTCTACATACCGTACATCAAACTGATGAGAGAGAACAGGAAACTAAAGAGGTAACCATCCCATTCAGACAAACAGAGGGAGGGAAAGGGAGAGATTTCTATGTATTTGTGTATTTTGTAAAAGTAATGCAAGCCGTCTCAATGTCACATTCTTGTCAGTGCTAAACTATCCTGAAGTGTAGTCGCATAGGTAACACAGCACACAAAAGCCAGCTGTTTTGACTTAAATTTCACAGCCAAACATTCCCTAATTTATTCAACTGATCTTGCTCAAGGGTTTGACTGCAGTTTTTCTCGCTGGGATTTGGGGCAGCTCCTGTCACCAGCATATTTCCTTAAACACAACACCATACCGCCCCCCAAAAAACATGCATGACTGCAGGGTTAGGCTGATTTGGCAGTTCTTTCCAAATGTGTGTGTTTCAAGTTTTAATGTCACGTACAGTGAAATGCCTTTCTTGCTCTGACCCCAACAATGCACTAATCAATAAGAATGTAATACTAAAAATAGCAAGAGAACAAAAACACACAAGAAATACAAATAAGAACACGAGAAAGTAAGTAAGCATACTATATACAGGGTCAGCCAGTTCATTCGTGTGTTTATGTGTCTCTCTCTACCATTGATCTGGTAGCTGGCTGTTTTGGCTACAGCATGCTGCCACCTACTGTACTGTAGTATCTGGGTTTGATAGGTACATACAGGGACAGATACACACACCATGCATTGAATGTATGCACCTAGGCCTTCAGCTAGCCTACCTGTTGGATCAGTCAGGTAGAGAACCCATAAAGGCTCCACTTACAATTACCAATATTGACAACAGTGATTTTTCTTCTTCATTCCGTGTGATGTAGACTTCTGTAAACCAATAAACTGACGTTTAATATCTCTGTTAAACGGACTACCCTTGTATTTTAGTTGGGTTTTGACTGTCTCTATGCACACTCTCAGGACTCGACCCACTCACGCACACTGACACTCCAACACGCACATGACATGCACACACACACACACACACACACACACACACACACACACACACACACACACACACACACACACACACACACACACACACACACACACACACACACACACACACACACACACACACACACACACACACACACACACACACACACACACACACACACACACACACACACACACACACACACACACAACCTTCGTTTACGCTGCTACTAATCTGTTTATCCTGTATATAGCTTCTTACTTTCCCCCGTTCTTCAATTTGTATTTATTGTGTGGTTTGTGTTCTACGTTAGGTTATTTTCAATACTACATTGAGTTTGCAAGAAAGGCATTTCACTGTACTTGTGCACGTGACATTAAACCTTAACTCTCTACTCGATCAGTTTCACTTCTTTTTGGCAGGCAATCAGGAATGAAGGTTTGCTCAGGGTGCGGCAGTCAATCACCTCTGAGAAAGTAGGCCAACGGGAGCCATAGAACACCTGACAACTGTCACTCATCTCTTAGGTCACGTCTCACGGTTTTCTTGTAACTGAAGCCATGGTTTTTGGAATAAGAAATATATGTTGTATGACATTAAATATGCAGCATAGGCCTATATCTGAGTCTTATTATGGCATTTGACTTTGTTATGGATTTTGGTTTTGCCAATGCTCACCTGTGTCATCATTGGTAAGTCTCCCCCTCTTGCTATCCTACTGCAGTGTAAATCATTCCATTCCTTCCCTGTATGCTGTTGCCCACAGTGTATTGATGTATAAAACATTAAGAACACCTACTATTTCCATGACATAGTCTGACCAGGTGAATCCATGATCCCTTATTGATGTCACTTGTTAAATCCACTTCAATCAGTGTAGATGAAGATGTTAAATAAGGAATTTTAAGTCTTGAGGCAATTGAGACATGGATTGTGTGTGTGTGCCATTCAGAGGGTGAATGGGCAAGACAAAAGATTTAAATGCCTTTTAAGATTTAAGCACCCGTTTAAGTGTGTCGAGAACTGCAATGCTGCTAGGTTTTTTACGCTCAACAGTTTCCCGTGTGTATCAAGAATGGTCCACCACCCAAAGGACATCTAACCAACTTGACACAACTGTGGGAAGCATTGGAGACAACATGGGCCAGCATCCCGGTGGAACGCTTTCAACACCTTGTAGAGTCCATGCCCCGACGAATTGAGGCTGTTCTGAGGGCAAAAGGTGTTCCTAATGTATTGTAGAATCGGTGTATGTTTTAATCTAGATGTACATAGGGTAATGGGCTGGATGCTGATCTTGTCAGTAGAACTTTTTGTGGCCTGTAGCATGGGTGATTTTCTAGTACATAGGAAAGAATGGCATATGTGTACTGATGAATAGTTAGTTATTGGGTAAGGTGGGCATGCAGGTATGCATGTATGCTCTGGAATTTGATTGACTTCCTTGTCTTTTGCCGTGGCTTGGGAGTGCTCAACCTACATTGTGATTGTCAACAGGTGTGACATGGTTCCTTGCACCTGCCCCCCCCGTCTGAACCTACTCATTTGTTTGTCTAATTCCACTGGATTTGGTTTGGATGGGCTCAGTGTTCCCACATGACTCTAGTATAAAATGTGGATTTGGATGGCAGAGAAAAGACAGGCTGTATTTGTGAAACAGCAAGCGCTTGCACGCCACAGCCCCGAGGGGGGAAGATGCTGAACTTGCGTGCCATAGTCTTGTTGAAATGTCTTTCCCCTACGTCTGGAGAATTGGGTCCATTTTCAGCAACAAAAAATATGTTCCTTTGCAATTTCCACGGCTCCTGCTTTCTTTTCTCAAGAACACATTTATTTTATGCAGTTGAAAATCTCTTCCTTTTCGGATGAAGGGGGGTTAGTGAGGAGGGTTGGGGGTGTTGTTTCTTTTTCCAGAGTCTACCAGGCACCAGAGTCGGGCCCCGTATCTGATTTCACGCAAAGAAAATCCAAACCTTCAGCTGCTGTTGATTCAGTATAAGTGGAGTCGGCCCACTAATTCCTACCGGACTCCCAAAAAGCTCCCTTTCTCTCTCTCTCTCTCTCTCTCTCTCTCTCTCTCTCTCTGTCTCTCTCCATCTCTGCCTCCCTGATAAATATAGGCTTCAGGGTGGAGCCTGTATCTGTGGCACGGGGACTTGATGGCTCTGGCGGCCCACCCCACACATGATCTCTATTTAATTGTCGCCAGTGGAAACGTGTTGACTAAATTGCGGCGGGGAGAGGCTCCTGTATTTTGTCAGGAGAAACTCAACTGGACACTTATCACAACACCTTAATGGGGTTGTGTCCCGTCACAACCTTGGCGGTGGGCCAGCCAGTCACCACCACGGTTTACCTCTCAGCAGCTCAGCTGCTCCCTCTAGAGGAGACGGGTAGATCAGCAACTCTCTACTCACACACAGAACCACAGTTTTGCAATCTTCTGTTAGCTACCCTGATCTACACACAGCCCCCTCCTCATCTCTCTGCCAGCTAATTATAGGCTGAGGCTCTGCGGCTCTGGGGCTCTGGGGCTGTGGTAACAGCGGGGCTGTGGGTACAGGGGAGGAGGAGGGTTGGATCTTTGGTCCTGATGCGGCCTAGCTGGTAGCAGCGGCCCACCCAACACATGATCTCCATTAGGCTCAGCTGAAACGTGTTGACTAAATTGCAGGGACAGGAGAGGGGATGGACCCCAGAGGGCTAGTTGGTGCAGCCTGCCGTCTGTGATGTTCCCACTCTAAAAGGGGTGGCGGCTGGGAATCAAGTTTTTTTAATAGAGAACACATTGTTCTAGCGCGCTCCTTTTTCCTCCTTCACTCTCCTCTCTCTCTCTCTCGCTCCCTTGCTTGTGTGCACGTTCCCATATTGAGTTCTGCCACACCGCAGGAGCGGGGGAAATCTCTTTCTCTCTGTCTCTCTCGCTTGCTCTCTGAGGTCCACTAGTCCACAGTCAAGCGTGTAACCCAGATATGGAGGGAGGTTTGCCTCATTTGCCTAGGGGAGAAACTGATTTTGGTTGTTAACATAAGGGCGAGCTGAGTTCGCCAGTGAGGTGTGTGTATGTGGAGGGGGGGGGGGGATGCAAATCCAGGCCCTCACCTGTGAAATGTTTACTCAGGCTGAATGCAAACTGTGACGAGCAGCGTCCAGGGAATGGTGTCTCAGGCAAATAAGTGGAGGGGTGGGAGAGGGGGAGGAAACCTCAGACCGGAGGGGTGGGAGAGGGGGAGGAAACCTCAGACCAGACTGGCCCAGAGAGAGAGAGATGGAGAGAGAGATCTCTTCTCCTTTCATCTCCTTCCCTCAGACCGCAGCCAGAGAGGAGTGACTGTCCCATGCTTCCCAGACCATCACTGATTTAAGAGTAGATTAAATTTTTTGTTGATGAGTTGTGAGAATGAAAAGTTATGTTACGAAAGTTTGGCCAAGAAATACATTGCCAGGGAAATAATGTTGGTCCACAAGCCAAAGAATTGGAGACACAAATGAACACAAATGATCCTTAGATGTTTGTTTAAGCGCTCAGGCCTTGGTGTTGGAGCTCCGCATCTGATGCAAATAGCCTTCACCTCTTACCGTGGCTCTTCTGAACTAGAACAACACGGTCAACAACCCCAAAGCCCTCTCCATTGCAGCCACTGTAGCATGTGAGCCCAGCAGGTTTTGCATGGCTCTACCTATCACTAGCAACACGATTGAGGCATTAGGGAGTTTGTGATGATACAACACCAAGATGTTCCTAATGCATCAATGAACCAGATGTGATTTATGAGTTTGTTAACTAAATCAACTGTTGTTTCCTTATTTGACCAGGTAAATTGACTGAGAACACATTCTCATTTACAGCAACAACCTGGGGAATAGTTACAGCGGAGAGGAATGAGCCAATTGTAAGCTGGGGATGATGAGGTGACCATGAGGGCCAGATTGGGAATTTAGCCAGGACACCAGGGTTACCACCCTTACTCTTACAATAAGTGCCATGGGATCTTTAGTGACCACAGAGAGTCAGGACACCCATTTAACATCCCATCTGAAAGACAGCACCCTACACAGGGCAATGTCCCCAATCTCCGCCCTGGGGCATTTTTTTTGACCAGAGGAAAAGGTGCCTCCTACTGACCCTCCAACACCACTTCCAGCAGCATCTGGTCTCCCATCCAGGACCAAACCTGCGTAGCTTCAGAAGCAAGCCAGCAGTTGAATGCAGAGTGGTATGCTGCTGGTCAATGAGTTCTGGCCAGGTGGCATGTGCACTCTTCAATATTATTATTGATTGTAATAGTTTAAAAATCTGTCTCTCTGGAATTGGATATGAAGTTCATGATTAGACATTAGGACTTCTGCCCACTACCGTTAGTCCCCATCAAACGCCAATTCCACTTTTCACACCCTAGTGAGTATTTTGCTCTGAAGTGAATATCTGTCAAGGGAATGTCTCGCTCGCGTAGTGTCAAAAGTAAATATGTCAATCTATACATTCCATCTCTGCGTACATTCCATCTTCTAGTCATTGAAAAATTATGAAACTGCTGCATTGTGTTTGGAAATCACTGACAGTCACATCTAAAGTCTGTTTTACAACGGGGGATTTCTCTTATCAAACCTTTTGAAAACCATGATTTTCCAACAAGCCTAATTGATGAGTCATACAGAAGGGGCTTAGTATGAGGATCATCAAGGAGTAACATTGAATGGTGTGTAAGCAGATGACTCAGCAGGTCTGGTGCAGTGTGCTTCGGTGGTTTCTGGGAAGAGAACGGGTGGGTGGCTGTGGGGCAGGAGAAGAAGAGTGCCAAAACACCAGGGAGGGAGGGAGGAAAGGGGGTGTTTTGGAATGTTCTGGGATCCAGAGCTCTGAAGGCAAACCAAAACGCATTCCCCAAAATGTCACAACGAGTGGAACGCCCATTGCATATCCTTCGTCCCAGCTCTTCCATTATCTCTATATTAATTCCACCTTGTCAAAGAGATGATTGACTGACTATTGATATGAAGCAGAGTGTCTTAATTGTTGTTCTCAGCTACTCCTGAAGATGTTGGATAGTGTGCATTGGCTAGGGTAATGTGGTATCCCGGAGGCTTTCGTTGTACCATCTACCCAGGCTCTTGATGGGTTGCTCAGACACCGTTGGTATCGGGTATGGGCTTGATTTTCATTGCCCACTTGATGTTATCCTGCAGACTATTGATATGAAGCAGAGTGTCTTAATTGTTGTTCCTCAGCTACTCTGAAGTGTAATGTGGTGTATGTAGCCCAAGCCTCCTCAATCATCCCCTCTCTGTACATTTCATGCCTGTTTTCTCAGACTGGTAATTATGGCCATCTCTTATTGCTCACCACGCCTGTCGTACTGCTCAGTGATTGGGCCTGGCATGTTATGATCAAGCCTCAGAAACAAACAAACAACACAAGCAAACCTCTTTCCCATATAGGCCTGCACAGAGATATGACTCTAAAACCGGGGTCATATAAGCAGAACAGGACACTTGTTCACTTCCTACCGCTGTGCGAGGGTGTGTGACTGAGAGAGGCCGAAAGAAAGAGAGCAAAACAACAAAAACGAGCGACAACAATAGAGAGAAAGCACAAGTGAGAAGTAAGGCGACGTAGAGCAGTTTGGGATAGGGGCCCCAGGTAGAGTAGATATAATATCTCTCTTACTTGACCATCTGAGGTCGTCCTCCACCTTGCATGTCTTCAGAGTTGGTGGGTCAATCTGGTCAGACCACAGGGCTGCAATGGACATAGATGGTATGTGTTAATGAAGGAGAATTTCGACGTGACACTAGCCTGACACTACTGTAGTCTGGGCGTGTATGACAACGACCTCATTACATGAGTGTTTCTAATTCTGATGCACAGTAGAAGAGGATTAGAGAGAATTGTTTCCGGTTATGATTCTGTAGGTTCTGTGCATGTACTGTGTTCGAGTGAGGGGAGTGCAGATCTCTTCAATGCCCTAAAAAAAGCCAGCAACATGTCAAAGCTATCTGAGTGTGGTGGTTTGGCTGTCTACCTGTGACAGGCTTGCCTGTGCTGACTGAGCAGAGAGGAGGGCAGAAGGGGAGCTCTCACTGGAGTGAGACTAGAGAGAGGGCTTGGGAAAACAGGGCTGAGGGGCTGATGGAGCTAACAGAGATATTTTGGTTTCTCAGGGGTCTGGGAGGAGGAGGTGTGAGGCCTTTGTTGGCCTGTCCAGTCAGCCTGTCAGGGTGAGAAGAATCCTTACAAGCGCAGCGCGTGAGACCCTGGTTCACACTCAATGGCCACACCGCAGGAAGCTGACAATTTGACATGCAAAGAGTGTTAAGTTTGCTCTCGGACAGAGATGGGGCAATTGTTACAAGCCAAACTGCATGAATGAACCGTGGACCTCAAACACTTTATGCTTTTACTTGTACACGCACACACATGCACACACATGCCCACACATTCTCAAAAAAACACTAGTTCATATACAGATTCAGACATACTGATAGCAGAGAAACGGTTAGATGTTGGCAGTCATATACTGTATCTCCTGTTATGAACAAAAATATAAATGCAACATGCAACAATTTCACCGATTTTACTGAGTTACAGTTCAAATAATTAAATCAGTCAATTGAAATGAATAAATTAGGTCCTAATCTATTGATTTCACATGACTGGGCAGGCCCACCCACTGGGGAGCCAGGCTCAGCCAATTAGAATTACAGACAAAAATACTTGTCAGTTTCATCAGCTGTCCGAGTGGCTGGTCTCAGACGATCCCGCAAGTGAAGAAGCCTGATGTGGAAGTCCTGGGGCTGGCATGGTGACACGTAGTCTGCAGTTGTGAGGCCGGTTGGACGTACTGCCAACAATGTTGGAGGCGGCTTATGGTAGAGAAATGGACATAATTCTCTGGCAACATCTCTGGTGGGCATTCCTGCAGTCAGCATGCCAATTGCCACTCCCTCAAAACTTGAGACGTCTGTGACGTTGTGTGACAAAACTGCACATTTTAAAGTGGTCTTTTATTGTCCCCAGCACAAGGTGCACCTGTGTAAGGATCATGCTGTTTAATCAGCTACTTGATATGCCACACCTGTCAGGGGGATGGATTATCTTGGCAAAAGAGAAATGCTCACTAACAGGGATGTAAACAAATTTGTGCACAAAATGTAAGAGAAATAAGATTTTTGTGGGTCTGGACAATTTCTGGGATATTTTATTTCAGCTCATGAAACATGGGACCAACACTTTATATGTTGCGTTTGTATTTTTGTTCAGTATTTTCTCAAGTTTTGAGAGAGCGTGCAATTGTCATGCTGACTGCAGGAATGTCCTCCAGAGCTGTTGCCAGAGAACTGAATGTTAAATTCTCTATCATAAGCTGCCTCCAACGTCGTTTTAGAGAATTTGTCAGTACATCCAACCAGACCACGTGTATGGCGTCATGTGGGCGCCCGGTTTGGGGATGTCAACGTTGTAAACAGAGTGCCCTATGGTGGCAGTGGTGTTATGGTATGGGCAGGCATAAGCTATGGACAACGAGCACAATTGCATTTTATCGATGGCAATTTGAATGCACAGAGAGACTGTGATCAGATCCTGAGGCCCATTGTCTCGCTATTCATCTGCTGCCATCACTTCATGTTTCAGCATGATAATGCACGGCCTTATGTCGCAAGGATATTTACACAATTCCTGTGAGCTGAAAATGTACCAGCTCTTCCATGGCCTGCATACTCACCAGACATGTCACCCATTGAGCATGTGTGGGATGCTCTGGGTCGATGTGTACAACAGTGTGTTGCAGTTCCCGTCAATATCCAGCAACTTTACACAGCCATTGAAGAGGAGTGGGACAACATTCCACAGGCCACAATCAACAGCCTGATCAACTCTATGAGAAGGAGATGTGTTGCGCTGCATTAAACAAATGGAGGTCACACCACATACTGACTGGTTTTCTGATCCACGCCCAAATCTTTTTCTAAAGGAACTGTATCTGTGACCAACAGATGCATATCTGTATTTCCAGTCATGTGAAATCCATAGATTAGGACCTAATGAATTTATACCAATTGACTGATTTCCTCATATTAACTGTAACTCTGTAAAATCGTTGAAATTGTTGGCTGTTGCGTTGATATTTTTGTTCAATATATTTATATTGCCGTTTTGACATGAACATACAGTAACTAAGGCCTGGAGAGTTCCTGGTCATGTCCCTGTACCTAGCCGGGCTACAGTAACACTACACTATAGTATGAGCTGAGGAACAACATCCTAACCGCTATATTAGCAGTTGTGATCCTGACCTTGAGAGGGGCCAGGAACAGGGGGAGGAGGTGGAGGGGGATGTTCACCTATGCCCACACTGGGCCCAGGCTGGCTGGGGTTGGGGTGTGTAAAAGCTCTCTCACCCCCGGAGCTACTCAACTTCCTCTCCAAAGGCCCGGATCAGCACTTAGCCTCTGAGAGGTCCCGCGCTTCGCCCCACAATGGGAAATTCTTACACATAAATGGGGTTATTCAGAAAGGTTTCGAAGCAGCTGGTGCGATCCGCTCAAGAAAATAAACATTTCCTTCAAATATTTTGATTGGCTGGTTGACAACGTCAATACCAGCGGCACAGATTACCCCTGTTAATATGAGTCTCAGCCCCCTGGGTGGGGATAGAGATTGGGGGAAGGGGGTAGGTGCATTAGGGGTAGAAGACGACGGCCGCGTCACAAATATTAACGTTTTTGGGGTGGCATCAGTGATGGCTGGGAAGACCCAAATAAACACATGCTCTGCTTTTTGAAGTGCATTTGGAGATGAAAGGGCCAAAATGGCGTCTGTCCTCATGACTCCGGATTCGGCAGCGCCTCAGAGACATGTAATGCGCCTGTCGTAATGAAGCGTGTCATTGAGACACAGTGAATGCTGGGCCTTGTGCTAGCTTCCTGTTTCGCTTAGGCCCTAGGCGTCACCGCGGAGAGATAGAATGTGAGAGAGAGAGTGAGAGAGAGAGAGAGAGACGCCAGCGAGGAAGGGAGAGGGAGAGAGCGTGTTAGAGAGCGAGTGAGAGGGGAGGAACATGGCCTTGGCTCAGCTATGTGGGACATTTGATATGTCTTTTGAGCCCTCACTTAAACATGAGTAAAAACAAGCACATCGACTGAAAAATCCTATGTTCTATTTGAGAGCCCCCTGCCCGGCCTCCCTTCCCCCTCTCCTCAGACTCAATAGAGACTGTTCATTGCGCACATGTAGTTTCTGTAATTGCCGAAATGTAAAGCTCGACCCGGCTCTGATGTTAAATTATAACTAACACAAACAGTTGAGTCTGGGAAAAAAAAGCTCTCTTTTCTCCTTTTCCAGCTTACTGTTTAGAGATGGCTTCAAAAGATTTTTTTTTAAAAAATTGGAGAACAAAAACATTTTCAGTTTGAATAATTCAGATCTAACTAAGGTCACAAAAACAGAGTAACCACAAGTGCAGCTCTTAGGCACCATAACAAATAAACCCCATGGCGACCATTGATATATTATGTAAATACAGCGCTGGAGAAGTAAAACAGAATCTCTCGTCGCTGGTCTGGATTCCCGCTAGTTTTGGTTGCATTTGGCCTGAGAGCTCCTTTCCTGTATGGGTTTGGCACGGACCAGCATGCATTGCTGCCCAAATGGAGCTTGGAGCCAACAGCATCTCCACCAGGCTCACAGCATGGCCACCTCTCTCTGGTCTTGTCCTGACAGACAGTCAATGACCCACAAACCAACACAATAACCTAGTAAGCACATCTGGTACTAAACAGAGACATGGAGGCACGATGCTTTGACCTTTCCCTCTATAAGCATGTGCTATGTGCCCGGCTGCATGTTCCAGGGACTGGCATACTTGTGTCTTACAGTGACTCTTTGTTGGTTATAATTGGTTGATAATGTCCTGCTGGGTGTTGGTTTTGGTTTTGAGGTTTGAGGTAGACACAGATCCAGGATCAGATTACCCAACTCCACATCCTAACATTTACCATTAGGAGGATTAAATAATATCTGACCCTGGACTAGTGGTTAGGGGCTCTGGGTCTGATCAGGGCTGTTAGTGGTAGACTGGAGCAGGCATTCGCTTGGGGGGCCAGCCGGCTTGTTTATGTGAAGTAAACAGTGTGGTCACTGTGGACAGGAGAGGAGGGGTAGGACCTCCCTCTAGCTAGCAGGACTTTCACAACCAGAGAGAATCCGGGATAGATTCACCTGTTTGACCTTTCACCACAGAAGAACTGCTGCAGATGTATGCCATTGGAAGAGTTGTGGTTTATTGGTGGAGTATCTACGGTAACCACCAGTAAATTGTTTTATTTTGACCCCTGCTATTTTGTAACCTATACCATACAGGTGCCACGGCTTAGCATTCGACCTTGTGAACACTATTATATAATTAATACAACTAGAGTGTGTTTTATCACTCACAGCCAACACACACACACACACACACACACACACACACACACACACACACACACACACACACACACACACACACACACACACACACACACACACACACACACACACACACACACACACACACACACACACACACACACACACACACACACACACAGTTTATTGGGCCCTCATCAAAGCAGTGGAGCACTTGACTAGATGGCCGAAAGGTATGCTAGTATCTGATATTCATCTCCAGTCAGAAAAACACAGGTGTCGGAACAAATAGCATGTTAAATGATACTACCTCAAAAGGCAAACTACTTTCTTTTGGATGATTCAATTGCTGCTGTCTTTTTTTCTTAAAACACATTTAAGTTAAAAGAGCAACTTTGTTCTGGTGAGCTTGTTTAGTTTAGTCTCCTTTTGAAAAGGGAAAGAGGAAAACTGAAATCAGGATTATTTCTGTAGCGTCCCGTTGAGATCAAATATTTTTTCCATTTAAACTTAACATCTTTGTCTGGCTGGTAAGACTGGAATGAGCTGTAAGACTTTATACCCAGGGTGTGTTAAGGAGATGGCATTCTCTAAAAATCATTAAAACACACATACACACACCACACACCTGACATTTAGTAAACCAGAATAACAATTTTGTTGTCGATTGTCTGAGTGTGAGATTTGCTTGACTGCCCTGGCAGAGCCACACACACAGCTCCCCACACGCCCTCCCGTAGGATCATTCCTCACGGCAGCCTCACCTGTGGTCACGGCTGAACAAAAACAAGCGGCTAGCCGAGCAAGCGCAGTGTCTGCCAGGGCTTGAATCCTGTCACTGCATGCGCTGTAATGAGCTCTTAATTATCCTGGCTGTCTAGAGCGCTAGCAGAGCTTGCAACATTGGCACGTAACGGTGTGTGTGGTGTGTGTTTGTTAGAACATACTGTGTGTGTGCGTGTTTGTTACCACATACTGTTTGTGTGTGTGTACGTCTGAGAATCCCGCGCAGCGTTTAGCAGACGTCTCAAAAGTGTTGTGTTGACAACAAAACTCTGTCTCTGTTTCATGGCTCAGACAACAATGTGAAGCAAAGGGCTTCACTAGGAGATGATATTGTATTTTCTCACGTTGTCGTCAGCTGGAAAGTCCAGGTTTATGTGTGGATAATGGAAAACATGTTTTTTTTGCAACAGCAAGATGGGAATCAATTTAATTATGAAGTGTTGACGGCTCACTCATCTATTACCCTGTGATCCTCCGCAAAATACAACTCTGCCTGCGACGACTGCCAAAAGCAGAGGCGTGTGTCGTGTTTATATGTAAATACATCCCTGTTTCCAAATGTATTTATCACAAAAGGTACTATTTTAGTTTGAGTTTGAATGTATCTTCATAGTTAATGAATTATTATGCATGGAGATGCCCAGTGATATATGTCACTGGGTAGCTAAGAGGAGGGCGAATGTATCTTCATAGTTAATGTATCTTCTGGGTAGTTAATGTATCTTCATAGTTAATGAATTATTATGCATGGAGATGCCCAGTGATATATGTCACTGGGTAGCTAAGAGGAGGGCGAATGTATCTTCATAGTTAATGAATTATTATGCATGGAGATGCCCAGTGATATATGTCACTGGGTAGCTAAGAGGAGGGCGAATGTATCTTCATTGTTATTGAATTATTTTGGCACTAGCCCTGAGCTACAAAGTCATGATGGTAATATCAGAGATTAAGGTGTGTGGTTTTACAGTCCTCCACGCACGCACGCACACACACACAGAGACACAGAGACAGACAGACACACACTCTTCAGAGAGGGCCCCTAGCACCTGCAGGTGTTGTGTGGAATCAGTTTGGAGCTCTATACCTCTCATCCCTGGCGGCTCTGAGACACATTAATGTGTTGTGTCTATGTTGGAGGTGTGTGTGTTTGCGTGTGGGGGTTTGTGCATATATATACGCCCCACGTGTTTGTGAGCATGTGCCCAGTGTTTGTGTGTATGTGTATGTGTATGTGTATGTGTATGTGTATGTGTATGTGTATGTGTATGTGTATGTGTATGTGTGTGTGTGTGTGTGTGTGTGTGTGTGTGTGTGTGTGTGTGTGTGTGTGTGTGTGTGTGTGTGTGTGTGTGTGTGTGTGTGTGTGTGTGTGTGTGTGTGTGTGTGTGTGTGTTCTACTGGTGCAGGTCTTTGAGATCTGACAGGCCTATGAAGAAGTAATTCCTGCCCTAATCCTCCTGCAGCTATGCAGACAAGTACAGAGCCTTTCTTCACATGCCATCCCAGCATTGTCTGTACACCTCTCCTGCTAGACAGTTTGGAGATATTAAGAAATCCCTTATGGATAAGTTCCTCTGGATAAGCTTACCTGCCATGGCCCTTCCATTGGCAGACAACACGCAGTAAAGTACAGAACCCAAGCTTAATATCATGAAATGTATATTGTATCTCTGTCTAAATGCCAACTAATCCTGGTCCTGCTGGTCCATAGCACTGGCAGATGATTTTCCTTGGCCATGTTCAGTACATTACACTTATAGAGGAACAACAGCATCAGTGAAACTAAGTCCAAGCTGGTGCTGATAACCACAGTTGTGTAAGCTGAGCTGTACGATAGGTAGGTCCACAGTGGTGAGTCAGGAGCACAAGGCTAAACCCCCTGAGAGATACACTTCCACCCACAGATAGCAAAACACTCCTAAACACACTGATAGAGACTCATTAACTGGGAAGTAGCCTTACTCTGTCTGTCAGCCTTAACCCCCTGCATGAGAACTAGGGAGTGGGTGGAAGAGGACAGCGTGTATGTGTGTGTGCCTCGTGTGTGTCTGTTCGTGTTTTGTCTGCACACATCCAGACATGCCATCACGTTAAGAAGCTCTGACACACAGTACCAGTCTAAGGTTTGTACACACCTACTCATTCCAGGGGTTCTTTATTTTTACTATTTTCTACATTGTAGAATAATAGTGAAGACATCAAAACTATTAAATAACACATATGGAATCATGTAGTAACCAAAGAAGTGATAAACAAATCAAAATATATTTTATATTTGAGATTCTTCAAAGTAGCCACCCTTTGCCTTGACAGCTTTGCACACTCTTGGCATTCTCTCAACCAGCTTCATGAGGTAGTCACCTGGAATGCATTTCAATTAACAGGTGTGCCTTGTTTAAAGTTAATTTGAGGAATTCTTTCCTCAATGTGTTTGGGCCAATCAGTTGTGTTGTGACAATGTAGGGGTGGTATACAGAAGATAGCCCCATTTATGGCAAGAACAGCTCAAATAAGCAAAGAGAAATGACAGTCCATCATTACTTTAAGACATGAAGGTCATTCAATATGGAACATTTCAAGAACTTTGAAAGTTTCCTCAAGTGCAGTCGCAAAAACCATTAAGCGCTATCATGAAACTGTCTCATGAGGACCACCACAGGAAAGGACGACCCAGAGTTACCTCTGCTGCAGAGGATAATAAATCCATTAGAGTTAACTGCACCTCAGATTGCAGCCCAAATAAATGCTTCACAGAGTTCAAGTATCAGACACATCTCAACATCAACTGTTCAGAGGAGACTGTGGGAATCAGGCCTTAATGGTCAAATTGCCGCAAAGAAACCACTAATAAAGGACACCAATAAGAAGATACTTTCTTGGGCCAAGAAACACAAGCAATGGAGATTAGGCTGGTGGAAATCTGTCCTTTGGTCTGATGAGTCAAAATGTGAGATTTTTGGTTCCAACCGCCATGTCTTGGTGAGACGCAAAGTAGGTGAACGGATGATCTCCGTATGTGTGGTTGCCACCATGAAGCATGGAGGAGGAGGTGTGATAGTGTGGGGGTGCTTTGTTGGTGACACTGTCTGATTTATTTAGAATTCAAGGCACACTTAACCAGCATGGCTACCACAGCATTCTGCAGCGATACGCCATCCCATCTGGTTTGCGCTTAGTGGGACTATCATTTGTTTTTCAACAGGACAATGACCCAAAACACACCTCCTGGCTATGTAAGGGCTATTTGACCAAGGAGAGTGATGGAGTGCTGCATCAGATGACCTGGCCTCCACAATCACTCGACCTCAACCCAATTAAGATGGTTTGGGATGAGTTTGACCATAGAGTGAAGGAAAAACAGCCAACAAGTGCTCAGTATATGTGGGAACTCCTTCAAGACGGTTGGAAAGGCATTCCAGGTGAAGCTGGTTTAAAGCATGCCAGAGTGTGCAAAGCCATCATCAAGGCAAATGGAAAAGAATCTAAAAGAAGAAGAATCTAAAATATCAAATATATTTTAATTTGTTTAACATTTTTTGGTTACTACCTGATTCCATATGTGTTAATTCAAAGTTTTGACGTCTTCACTATTATTCTACAATGTAGAAAATAGTACAAATAAAGAAACCCTTAAATGAGCAGGTGTGTCCAAATTTTTGACTGGTACTGTATGTCTGAGAGCGAACTTCCACCCACGTACCCCCTCTCCCCTAAGACACACACACCTCCTTCCCCCTGTCTCCATTGCAGATCTGTCCTGTTGTGCCAGTCAGTCTGAGACTGACGTGATTGCGGAGGAAGCGGGCGGCTGTGAGATTCCTGAGGCTGTAGAGTGGTGTGGTGAACCAGCTCCAGCCCCAGTGCCTTGGCCAGGCTGTTTGGCAGTGATCAGGTTGCCACCTGGCCCCAGACTGGACCCTGTGACCGATGCAGGGCATCCGGGGACAGAGCTGGCATGAGTGAGCGGCCCCTGCCAGTAACTGTATTGGACCCTCCCCCGGGTCTGGGCTCTCATATCAGTAGGGAGGGTTGTACTCAACCTGGGGCTTCAGCCTGCCACATACAGGCTAACTCATGAAGGCTAACCCATAAAGTGAGAACAACACCGTCAGTTCATTATGTGTCACAGTCAGACCATACAGGCTAACTCGGCTCATAACACCACAGCCATGAGCTGTTCACTCCCTTACCGTCAGGGCAGATGATATTGGAGCATGAGGTCTGATACAGGCTCAGAGACAGTTTCTATCTACAAGCCATCAGACTGCTGAACGCTTGAACTGGACTGACCGACTGGACCACCTGGACTGACCCCTGACTCTCTACACCTTAGCAAGCATTCACACACACATAAACTCCTGTATTATACTTATTCCAAAAGGTTTATTCTATTCTACTGAGCCATTTACTTTATGTTCCTATTCTTCTCTTTTATTATTTCTTAATGTTGTTTCATTGTCCAGAAGGAAGCTGCATGTAACCATTTACTTGTAGTGTATACCATGTGTATCCTGTACATACGACTAATAAAACTTGAAACTGATAGCAAAGTCAGCTCTCACTGTCGGCAGGGAGAATCATTTGTACCGCTAACCCCTGTATACAGTGCTGTAGCAGAAGGTGGAGTGTTTTGTGATGAGTGAGCAACACTGACTTGGGACAGACGGTGTGAGTGAGTCAGTGTGATAGTTGTTCCTGTCTGGTCAGCGGTCCTACCTTGTATCTGGGACTGGGTAGAGGGCCCCAGGTGGCTCTGGTGCATGGGCCGGGGCTGGGGGTTACCAGGCCCCATCCTCAGGCTGGCCCGCTGGTAGCGCTCAATCTCTGTCA
Organism: Oncorhynchus gorbuscha; assembly: GCF_021184085.1. Taxonomy (NCBI): domain Eukaryota; kingdom Metazoa; phylum Chordata; class Actinopteri; order Salmoniformes; family Salmonidae; genus Oncorhynchus; species Oncorhynchus gorbuscha. The sequence continues at coordinate 66,341,178 of NC_060182.1, forward strand.
GCCTATCAGAGAACTGCATCTTCTGGGGGTCCTCCATCTTCACCCTGTGTCCTGAAAGAGAGCGAGAGAGGGAGAGAAAAAGAGAGAGAGAGGAGAGCCAAGTTTACCACCTACACAGCCGGGAAATCATGGCTCTTTATTATTTTTTTTCCCAGCGGTACCAAATGGTCAAAAATAGTAAAAGCAATAACACATCCAAATGTTAGGTCTGCTGTAATATTTGAGTTTTATTTCCTCAAGTCTGTCCATGGGCACAAGCAGTTTACAGCTTATTAGGTTTTGTGAGGGTTTGTTTAGAAGTGGAATGGTTATATTGGCAATGGCATCCCATTCTATTCTAAGACATAATTAGTGTGAAAACAAATAGTACAGTGACAGAATTATATACATGAATAAAGGCCATTGACCTCCACCAACTAATCTGATTCAGTCAGATTATACAAAAGCTTTCTTAGAAATATAACAATACTCATAGAATGTTGACAGGCACTGGACTTGTGGTTGAGCTAAACTTGCAATTGCCTTTACGTTAAAATCAGATAAACATTCATATAGGAATAGCACTAATATTCCGGTGTATATCAATAGTACCAGCACAATAATATAATTATAGTATGGTAATAATAGTATGAAATTGTTTAACTTTACGGCATGAGAAAATTCTGCACTCAGAAGTACAACCCCAGACTGGGTCTGCTTGTCGAAATGGTAACTATACGTCATACAGCGACTCAGGTCTGACCAAGCAGTTACTCAGTGAGGGAAACACCCAGGAATTGCTCCTAGACTATATTACTCATCAGACTGGAACACACTGTGTGGACGGTGGTGCATATGTGTGTGTGTGTGTGTGTGATGAGAGGTGGGAATGTACAAGAAAAAGCATATTTGGCACCTCGATTACATTTGATTTGAACAAGATCAGAAAGACAAATCACTACACTCAAACCCCAATCACTTTGAATAGTTTTTCTTAAAAGTTATACTGGAAATGCTAATTCCAGTGCAATCTCTCTCCAGCTTTGCTTGCAGTTGTAAATGAGAACTTGTTCTCAACTGGCCTACCTGGTTAAATAAAGGTGTTCTCAACTGGCCTACCTGGTTAAATAAAGGTGTTCTCAACTGGCCTACCTGGTTAAATAAAGGTGTTCTCAACTGGCTACCTGGTTAAATAAAGGTGAAATAAAAAAAGACATGTATTTAACATGTGGTGTCACAATAGAAAATGAAATAGTTTACATAAATATTGCCAGTGTATATTCTACAGACACCTAAATGCCATACGTGAGTCCGGATGAGGGACTCGTCTAATGGAGGATATGTAATATGTAACTATCAATGCAACAGACACATGTCTGAAAGAGCATGTAAACATTGTGGTTTTCTCCCTGTCATCTCTAATGTGAAGTAATGGCTGGATTTGAATATTTTATCACTATATAAAGGGGGCCAGCAGACAGACTGATATGGATTTTGCCCATCCTCTCTCCAGACTTAACCCAGGGTAATATATCCCCCTGCCTGGGACTTGAACCAAGGGTAATATATCCTCCCTCCCTGCGACTTGACCCAAGGGTAATATATCCCCCTGCCTGCGACTTGAACCAAGGGTAATATATCCTCCCTCCATGCGACTTGACCCAAGGGTAATAAATCCCCCTGCCTGCGACTTGACCCAAGGGTAATATATCCTCCCTCCCTGCGACTTGACCCATGGGTAATATATCCTCCCTGCCTGCGACTTGACCCAAGGGTAATATATCCTCCCTGCCTGCGACTTAACCCATGGGTAATATATCCTCCCTGCCTGCGACTTGACCCATGGGTAATATATCCTCCCTGCCTGCGACTTGACCCAAGGGTAATGTATCCTCCCTGCCTGCGACTTGACCCAAGGGTAATATATCCTCCCTGCCTGCTACTTGAATCAAAGGGTAATATATCCTCCCTGCCTGCGACTTGACCCATGGGTAATATATCCTCCCTGCCTGCGACTTGACCCAAGGGTAATATATCCTCCCACCCTGCGACTTGACCCAAGGGTAATATATCCTCCCACCCTGCGACTTGACCCAAGGGTAATATATCCTCCCACCCTGCGACTTGACCCATGGGTAATATATCCTCCCTGCCTGCGACTTGACCCATGGGTAATATATCCTCCCACCCTGCGACTTGACCCATGGGTAATATATCCTCCCACCCTGCGACTTAACCCATGGGTAATATATCCTCCCTGCCTGCGACTTGACCCATGGGTAATATATCCTCCCTGCCTGCGACTTGACCCAAGGGTAATATATCCTCCCTGCCTGCGACTTGACCCAAGGGTAATATATCCTCCCTGCCTGTGACTTGAATCAAAGGGTAATATATCCTCCCTGCCTGCGACTTGACCCAAGGGTAATATATCCTCCCACCCTGACTTGACCCAAGGGTAATATATCCTCCCACCCTGCGACTAATATATCCTCCCTGCCTGCGACTTGACCCATGGGTAATATATCCTCCCGACTTGACCCTGGGTAATATATCCTCCCTGCCTGACTTGACCCATGGGTAATATATCCTCCCCTGCCTGCGACTTGACCCATGGGTAATATATCCTGCGACTTGACCCATGGGTAATATATCCTCCCACCCTGCGACTTGACCCATGGGTAATATATCCTCCCTGCCTGCGACTTGACCCATGGGTAATATATCCTCCCTGCCTGCGACTTGACCCATGGGTAATATATCCTCCCCTGCCTGCGACTTGACCCATGGGTAATATATCCTCCCTGCCTGCGACTTGACCCATGGGTAATATATCCTCCCTGCCTCCCACCCTGCGACTTGACCCATGGGTAATATATCCTCCCCACCCTGCGACTTGACCCATGGGTAATATATCCTCCCCTGCCTGCGACTTGACCCATGGGTAATATATCCTCCCTGCCTGCGACTTGACCCATGGGTAATATATCCTCCCTGCCTGCGACTTGACCCAAGGGTAATATATCCTCCCTGCCTGCGACTTGACCCAAGGGTAATATATCCTGACCCACCTGCCTGCGACTTGACCCAAGGGTAATATATCCTCCCCTGCGACTTGACCCATGGGTAATATATCCTCCCACCCTGCGACTTGACCCATGGGTAATATATCCTCCCCACCCTGCGACTTGACCCATGGGACCCTGCGACTTGACCCATGGGTAATATATCCTCCCTGCCTGCGACTTGACCCATGGGTAATATATCCTCCCTGCCCATGGGTAATATATCCTCCCACCCTGATCCTTGACCCACTTGGGTAATATATCCTCCCTGCCTGCGACTTGACCCATGGGTAATATATCCTCCCTGCCTGCGACTTGACCCATGGGTAATATATCCTCCCACCCTGCGACTTGACCATGGGTAATATATCCTCCCCCATGGGTAATATATCCTCCCACCCTGCGACTTGACCCATGGGTAATATATCCTCCCTGCCTCGACTTGACCCATGGGTAATATATCCTCCCTGCCTGCGACTTGACCCATGGGTAATATATCCTCCCCTGCCTGCGACTTGACCCATGGGTAATATATCCTCCCTGCCTGCGACTTGACCCAAGGGTAATATATCCTCCCCTGCCTGGACTTGACCCAAGGGTAATATATCCTCCCACCCTGCGACTTGACCCAAGGGTAATATATCCTCCCACCCTGCGACTTGACCCATGGGTAATATATCCTCCCTGCCTGCGACTTGACCCATGGGTAATATATCCTCCCACCCTGCGACTTGACCCATGGGTAATATATCCTCCCTGCCTGCGACTTGACCCATGGGTAATATATCCTCCCTGCCTGCGACTTGACCCATGGGTAATATATCCTCCCTGCCTGCGACTTGACCCAAGGGTAATATATCCTCCCTGCCTGCGACTTGACCCATGGGTAATATATCCTCCCTGCCTGCGACTTGACCCATGGGTAATATATCCTCCCTGCCTTGACCCAAGGGTAATATATCCTCCCTGCCTGCGACTTGACCCAAGGGTAATATATCCTCCCACCCTGCGACTTGACCCAAGGGTAATATGACCCGACTTGACCCATGGGTAATATATCCTCCCCCTGCCCGACTTTGGTAATATATCCTCCCCCTGCGAGGGTAATATATCCTCCCACCCTGCGACTTGACCCATGGGTAATATATCCTCCCTGGGCCTGCGACTTGACCCATGGGTAATATATCCTCCCACCCTGGACTTAATGGGTAATATATCCTCCCCTGCCTGCGACTTGACCCATGGGTAATATATCCTCCCTGCCTGCGACTTGACCCATGGGTAATATATCCTCCCTGCCTCGACTCCCTGCCTGCGACTTGACCCATGGGTAATATATCCTCCCACCCTGCACTTGACCCATGGGTAATATATCCTCCCTGCCTGCGACTTGACCCATGGGTAATATATCCTCCCTGCCTCGACTTGACCCTGGGCCTGCGACTTGACCCATGGGTAATATATCCTCCCTGCCTGCGACTTGACCCATGGGTAATATATCCTCCCTGCCTGCGACTTGACCCAAGGGTAATATATCCTCCCACCCTGCGACTTGACCCAAGGGTAATATATCCTGCGACTTGACCCATATATCCTCCCTGCCTGCGACTTGACCCATGGGTAATATATCCTCCCTGCCTGCGACTTGACCCATGGGTAATATATCCTCCCACCCTGCGACTTGACCCATGGGTAATATATCCTCCCTGCCTGCGACTTGACCCATGGGTAATATATCCTCCCTGCCTGCCTTGACCCAAGGGTAATATATCCTCCCTGCCTGCGACTTGACCCAAGGGTAATATATCCTCCCTGCCTGTGACTTGAATCAAAGGGTAATATATCCTCCCTGCCTGCGACTTGACCCATGGGTAATATATCCTCCCTGCCTGCGACTTGACCCAAGGGTAATATATCCTCCCTGCCTGCGACTTGACCCAAGGGTAATATATCCTCCCACCCTGCGACTTGACCCAAGGGACCTTGACCCATGGGTAATATATCCTCCCTGCCTGCGACTTGACCCATGGGTAATATATCCTCCCACCCTGCGACTTGACCCATGGGTAATATATCCTCCCTGCCTGCGACTTGACCCATGGGTAATATATCCTCCCTGCCTGCGACTTGACCCATGGGTAATATATCCTCCCACCCTGCGACTTGACCCATGGGTAATATATCCTCCCACCCTGCGACTTGACCCATGGGTAATATATCCTCCCTGCCTGCGACTTGACCCATGGGTAATATATCCTCCCTGCCTGCGACTTGACCCAAGGGTAATATATCCTCCCACCCTGCGACTTGACCCAAGGGTAATGTATCCTCCCGTTTACCACTCCCTCTTCTCTTTTCATACAATATAGAATTCTCTATCTCGCCCCTGCCCCCCTTCCCACACACACAGACGTACACACACCAATGATGTGGACTGAGCTTGGCTCCCAAGTAGAATTGAACAGAATAAAATGCTTCCAATGGCTAGATGCAGACACATTCAAATCAACACTCACATGCATGCACATAACAAAACATAGATAAATACCCATAACCCGCACAATCACCTCCCCCATCACACACACCAACACATTTTCTCTTGCCAGTAAAAAAAACACCCACACATGTTAACTCACATACTCACACTGGGATCAACACCCTCCCCTGTGTGTGTGTGTGTGTGTGTGTGTGTGTGTGTGTGTGTGTGTGTGTGTGTGTGTGTGTGTGTGTGTGTGTGTGTGTGTGTGTGTGTGTGTGTGTGTGTGTGTGTGTGTGTGTGTGTGTGTGTGTGTGTGTGTGTGTGTGTGTGTGTGTGTGTGTGTGTAATCCGTTACATGTTAAAAAAAAAGCTGTAATCCATTCCGTTACCAGCTAAAATATTGTAATCTGATGACAGATACTTTTGAAACTTCAAGTCAGAGACCACTATGATGACACACCACATGTGTTTGATGGATCACAGGAAAATAGCAGGAATCGGCTTTAGTAGGCTAAGCTGTGTCTTCCAATGATGCGACCAATAGTTATCCAACTTGAATAAAGGTAAGAGGTAAGGATGACAGTAGTGGTGTAGCCTACGGTGATATGGATATCACTTATAATTGATATCTACATAGCACATTGATGTGAATCACACTGCTGCTCTCTCATTTAGGTATTTGCTCCTTACGGATTGTGGTTGTTGTGGATGGCTGTTCACAAATGTGTATGTGTGTTTTAACCCAGTAACGGTTGAATTGATTACGTTTAAACTGCCTATCAATCATTGTTTTTGCAACTAGTGCAGATACAAGTCTATGAAAAAAAGGTTTCATGGGGTCCCTCCATCTAAAGTCCTCTGAGGTATTGTGTTCCATACCGTCAACCACTAGTTTCATTTAAGAAGACTAGTGGGGCGTTTATTGTTAAATCGAATGTGTGCTGATAAAAAACATGGGCCTAATGGACAAATGCTCAAACTTGCACACTTTTGATAGACTTACATATCTGCATATATTATCAAGAAATCAAAGTGTAACCAACAAAAATGTAAACAATAGGTCTATAGCAAATGCAGTATATGGCATTCATTTTTAACATTCAAATAGCACTTTTATGTAGTGCTCATAGCAAGCCATTCCATGAGAGCAGCATTTATTTTTCAACTCGAGGCAATGAATCCAATCAGTCCTCCATGACAACAAAAATCATAAACAACAGAGTAGGGCTTTCTAATAAGTCCTTAGTTTTGGGCTTATGCTCATGTAAAACAATTTGGCTAATCTATATTTCCATATTTCCAAGTCCTATTTTGGAAGGGGTATTACATTCATTGGAATGACTGGAAATCTGACAGACTTTGGAATTCCATGTAAATATACAATTGCATTATTATTGTTATATGTAGTAGAAAGTGATGGGTTAGAAGAAGCCTGCATAACCAACCCATAAAGTAAAATGCAACACCCATTTATGGCCAGCTATGTAAACTCTAACATTGATTTATCCTGCAATAGATGTCTTTCAATTGGTCATATAAATGTTTGTCTTCTAATGCCTCTTTAGGGGAAAGTAACCTAAAAGTAATGGAATGTAACCAGATTACGTTACTGAGTTTGGGTAATCCAAAAGTTACATTACTGATTACAATTTTGGACAGGTAACTAGTAACGGATTACATTTAAAAAGTAACCTACCCAACTGTGTGTGTGTGTGTGTGTGTGTGTGTGTGTGTGTGTGTGTGTGTGTGTGTGTGTGTGTGTGTGTGTGTGTGTGTGTGTGTGTGTGTGTGTGTGTGTGTGTGTGTGTGTGTGTGTGTGTGTGTGTGTGTTTGTGTGTGTTTGTGTGTGCATATGGATGAGAAATGTGTCTGAATGTGGAGACCAGGGCTGTTGGACATCTCCAGCTGTTTGTGTTCCCTGTGTTGGAAGTCAGACTTGTAGTAGGATGCAGTAAAAGTGAGTGACCCCACCTATACACCCACCATCTCACTATGACACAGGGACACAGTCTACTCCAGACACACCCGCTTTAGCACACTTATACTCACACACTTTTACAACTAGTATCTTGTTATTCACACATTTTTGAACCCAGTCCCCCTCCCAGTCCCCACACCACCGAGAAGGAAAGTGGGACACACACAGGCAGCTACAGAGCTTAGCTGGCTCCATCTCCCACACAGACACTGTGGCTACTGTCTGCTCCACCCCAGAGCAGGGGAGGCCAGGAGAAACGGCCCTCCAAATATAGACCAATAGTTAGTGCAGTTATTAAGAGATTTACACCACCTCAAACGGCTGAGGTCAGGGAAATGATACATCCCAGCTCTGTGGAAGAAGAAAAAAACAACCAGGGGGAAAAATGTAGAATTGGTCACTTTTTCTGTGGCCTGTGGTGGTCTGGGATGAATTGGTTGGCGCTTTGGGGATGAAAGTGATTGTACCACATGATCACACAATCACACACACACACACACACACACACACACACACACACACACACACACACACACACACACACACACACACACACACACACACACACACACACACACACACACACACACACACACACACACACACACACACACACACACACACACACACACACACACACACACACACACAGCAGTGGATCTAGTGGCTCAGGTCCAGCTGGCAGGGAGTGTGTGGCGACACACTGTACTGTACTTCCAGTAGAGGGTTTGGCCAGCCATGAGAGAGAACTATAGGAGCAGAGCTGAGGCTTCATTAGGACCATGCCTGGTGCTCATTACCCCAAACCCCACAGTTACTGTTAACACCACTAATCAACTCACATGGTCGACTCTAGCTCTCCTCTCTTCCCCCTCTTCATTCCCGACTTCCTCTCTGTCTGTCCCCTCTTTCTCCTTTTCTCTCTCTCGCCCTCCCTCCCTCCCTCTCATTTACTTTTTTTTATAGAAGAGAAAACTTCAGCAGTTTCCCATCTGGAAGCTAACACAGTTTATACAGTATACACAACCTTCCTCCTGTTTTCTTCTGTTAGATATCATCACCACTCTAAGCCTCAGAGAGAGGAAATGGATTGGTGCGATGGAGGGAGAATGGATGATTGGCTTTTCTAGTCCCTGTCTTGGCCTTGGTTAAGAGACCGACAGAGCCCATGGCCTGCTTGCTGTTCAACGCAGTGTTTAAACCTCTTTTCGGGTCTGACCCCAGCTTTTCCATGAGTGTGTCTGGTAGATTGCCAGAGGTTGACTCCCACTTTGCAGGGTCTTGACCATGGGTTTCTGCGTACCACGGACCCATTTCGGAGGGGATTGTGTGGTGGATGAATATTTTATGTGTCAGGGTGCACTTAGGAGAGAATGCACCGTTGTTTCTCTATGATATCATAACCACAAGATAGAGCTGGGAGATGGAGGCCAATGGGGAGGCAGGGATGATGTGGTTCAAACACCAGCCCTCAATACATGGAAGAGGTCAAATGGATGCCAGAAGCTGTAGATTTACTAGCTTCCTCTCTAGATGGCTGTTGCATCATCTTACAGCATTATGAGGACTGTGACGAACACATAAAAAGGTTGATACAAAATGTCTGGTATTAATGATGTACTGAAAATCCATTTCACTGAAAATCGCTTTAGAAATAATGGCTGTGTCCTTCCCACCCACCCAGCGTTTGTGTTTGTTTTGTTGCCCAATACAATACCATTTTATCAGCAGATTAACTAAAGACATAGGGCCTTGATGTCCCCAATGTTTTTCTGTGCTCTTCAGAACATGTAGATAGGTTCAAGTATAACAGATAAGATACATTAGTGTGGGAAACTGACCCTGTGACTGGTCCCTTTGAATTGAAACACTGATTAGCGAAATGATCAACCCTGATCAACCCTGAACTATGCATTGAGCCACAAGGAGCGGGATGATGAAGGTTAGTATTTGGGAATTCTAGAGCTGTGCCTATGGGCAACTCTTACTCAGAGCTCACAACCCCTTCAGACGAGCCAATCTCAGCAAGTCCCGCCCTAACCCTCTAAAGCCCATATCAGTGGAACACATAGACAGTGTTTGCTCAGAGAGTGTTAATGACAGCTCATAAACACGGCCCGGGTCCAGCTGAATGATCACACGATACAGCTTTTCTTTCTAACATTGAAAGAAAGAAACATATGTTCCCTTCCAAAGAGAGACACATTGAACACAAGCTTTTTTTAGTAAAGGGCTGGGCGAGTTTTCAGGGGCAAAGTGAAACTCTATCTGGACTGCAAAGGGCATTACGTGCCTTGGCCCGGACCCAGGTCTGTGCTGAATATATTTGAAGTGTAAATATTTGTATTCATCGTATAAATGGACTTGAAAGGCACTTGATAACAGACTAGAATTGGTTGAGTGCCTATATCAGACTGAAAACGTCTAGCGCACCTCTATAAGGACCATGGGCATGTCCATGTAAATGGACCCAAGTTCATAGGAGCATATCAAATTGGGTGTCAAATGAAAGCTAAGAGTCTATATTTTGGGGAAATTAAGGCATAGTTACATTTAGAAAAAAAACAATTGCATAAGTAAAGGCTTTGATTTCTGGATAAACAGATTTAAAAGGGGTCTTACCAAAAAACAACATTTTCTCATTTCTCTCCCTCATGAGGGAGGATAATAAAAGTTCACAGAAGTAACAAGTAAAGGTAGGCCTATCAATTGGTTATAGTGTTTTACTGATATACATTTTGTTTATGAATTATTAAGTGATTAAAACTCATAAAAAACTCCAAATTGCTAACGGAATTACTGCAACTGAATTGGCTACAATGGGAAATCATCACAAACCACAGTTAGGTCACCTGCTACTATCCGCCCTTCCACTGGCACACTGTTATGTTCAGCTCATAACTGTTTTATTTCTCTTTCTGTCAAACCAAGTGTTAATAGTCTGAGTCTGGACAACCTCTCTCTCTCTCTCTCTCTCTCTCTCTCTCTCTCTCTCTGGCTCTCTCTCTCTCTCTCTGGCTCTCTCTCTCTCTCTCTGGCTCTCTCTCTGTCTCTCTGCTCTCTCTCTCTCTCTCTCTCTCTCTCTCTCTCTCTCTCTGTCTCTCTCTCTCTCTGTTTCTCTGTCTCTCTCTCTGTCTCTCTCTCTCTCTTTCTTTCTTTCTTACTGACACCTACCCATGAGCCCCCTTTCTTTCCATTTACTATTAACAGCTTCCTCACCCACTGGGCACCGACCGACGCCGGACGTCCATGGACGTTGACATTTGGTCAGTCCACCCTGGCCTTGATATTAGCCTCCACAGACGGACCAGAGCTCTGCCTTTATATAATATAGGTCTACATAGTAAGTTAGGTACCTTTATATGTTGGCACTGTACCAACAGCTGTAGAGCAGAGTTCTGTGTTTGTCACTCTATTGTTATGACATGTTGATGTCAGCCTCTCCCTGTCTATAGTGTGTGGATACAGCTCCTGAGATGATTCATAGAGTCACAAAAACAACACATACAACTAACATGCTGCTGTTGACTCTGTTCAGTGATGTGTCTGAATATGCGTGTATTAAGGGAGGAACCTTTCAAGGCAATAGGCCTTGTACTTTCTATCCTGAACTATGAACTCTCTCAAACGGTTTCTTCGTCAGTCAGAAACATCAACCTGCCTCAGAATGACAGTTGAGAGGGTGTTGGAGTGGCGTCGGTCGGTTCGCTAGCAAACTTCCGCTTTGTGTTGGCGCTCGAAGACGTTTCAACATCTGTTGAGCGAAGCATTGCGCACCTGTCTTCCTTTTCCTCCTCTCTTGACTATTTTGCCTCCTGCCTTTCCCTACCCCCTTTGACTTCCCCTTTCACTCTACTACTGGTGCCATCGAGACGCCTGAGGCTTTAGCGATCACACTGCCCCTACAACTCAAATCAATGACAGAGTTGGGTTTTAGAGGCTGTCCAATCATAGATCAGTTTAAGGCTGACCCAGAAGGATGTGAGGTTTATTTCTTAGTAGTGTTTGTGGCTGTCTAGTCTGGCTAAATGAGTTTTACAGACACACACAGAGACACGTAAACACACACACACACACACACACACACACAATGAACTCTTTTAATGTCTCTTGTTATATATATTGACGTCCGGTGTCCACGTCATGAACTGAATGGATGCATTATTTCAGACTGTAAACTATCACCATGAGACGGAGGGCCTTTAGCAAGTAGTAAATTCCACCATGGGATTCCATGATACTTACGTGGCTGTGACTAGTCGACTGTCACTCTGCCCATGTTGCACACTGAGGTCTGTGTACTGGTGGGATTTCCACAGCCTACACCAATCTATCAGGGGAAGCTTAGCTAAGCCTGGCTCTCTTCCCAGCCTGTTACTGCTGTCTGTCTGTCTGTCTATCTCTGAGCAGATGCTAGCTATGCTTCCCCTGGGGACCATCCTCAGCCTGAAATCCTCCCGTCTACAGCAGGGCTGAGAGAGAATGTAAGACCGTGATCCAGTCTTCCCGTCTTGATGAAGGGATAAGGCTGTGTGTGTGTTGGTAGTGTAGTTGGTAGTGTAGTTGGTAGTGTAGTTGGTAGTGTGTGTGTGTGTGTGTGTGTGTGTGTGTGTGTGTGTGTGTGTGTGTGTGTGTGTGTGTGTGTGTGTGTGTGTGTGTGTGTGTGTGTGTGTGTGTGTGTGTGTGTGTGTGTGTGTGTGTGTGTGTGTGTGTGTGTGTGTGTGTGTGTGTGTGTGTGTGATTAGTGAGGAATAGGGGCTATGCCACACAGGGACAGCCCTACAGTGGTGCAGGTCAGGGCAGGCAGTGTGAGTGGAGGGGTGTAGGCTAGGCCCCATACATCCGGATCCACTAACAATAAAGAGAGGCCTGTAGCACTGAGCAATCAGCCCTCTTTTGTCCCACTACACTACTGTACGTGTGTGTCTCTCCTCTGGGGAGGGGTGATGTGTGTCAGTAGGGCGGAGGCAGTAAAGGTGGGTGAGGAGGGGAGTTGTTTTTCAGCACTTCTGCTGCAGAACAGAGAGGGCCCTTTTTTGCCCCGGTGACAGATCCTATTAAAGAAATAAGCTGCACTGAGAGTGTTGTTTTAGCTCTGGAGGTGCGAGGCTGTAGGGGTTGCAGGGATGTGTGTGCAGGGGTAGCCAGGGCTTGCTACGCAATGAGGTGTTGGTAGGAGGGAGGGGAGGTGTCCTCTCAGACCTGTGTGAAAGGAAAGCAACCATCGTCGTCACATGCGTCAACGCAATGCTAGCAGATGTGTCAAACGGTTTCTTATTCACACCTCGGGGCGCATGAACTTAGCTACGAGCACACGCAAGACCCGTCTGCACGCACACAAGACCCGTCTGCAGACACACAAGGCATGTCTGCACACATGCGCTCATGGGTCGCACACACACTGCTCAGTGACAAATGACAGGAAGGTAGACTCCAGATGTGTCAAATGGGAGGTGTGAATTTTCTTGTGTGTGTGTGTAAGTGCATGTGAATGTTTACAAGCACGAGTTTGTTTTATTGTTGCAATATCATGTTGTTCTACACTTTAATCTTGACTCCGATCAAGGTCAGCAGAGTGCCACAGGAAAAAGCCCTGTCCACATTCTCATAAGGGGAAATTCCAATTCCTTTTTTTTATGCCCTTTTCTCTCTACACATATTCTGACCTCGAACTTAAGCATGAGAATAGCATGCTATTCACCCGCTATTCCTTTGGGTTGAAGATCTAAGAATTGAAGGTTTGGCAGAGGTGTGTCTACAGATATACCGTATTCTGACCTTGACTTAATGCCCTCATAATTCCACCCCCTTTACAATGAGAGGACACCACGAATAAGGACGAGCGACCTGTAGGTTGCGGAAAAACGTTTACTTTTAAAAAAAAAATGTACGATAGAAATAACACCTATCTCCATGCACTGTAATTTGTACATTGATTAGAACTACTGTATTGATAAGACCTGGGTATATGACTAATCCGTTTGGATAAGGGGATTGGAAATATAAATTACAATGATTTTTGATCTATTTTACCCTATGATCACTGAAAAGTGAATTTTGGCCTCTTTTCCACAGTAAAGTATAAATAGCTGTATTTATTCAGAATTTGAATTGTAGGCCTATAGCTTCATCATTTTGGGGGGGGGATGACATTTGGAGACCCAAGCCCAGGCTGTAGCCTATGGAAACATGTTCACACTGACAGTATCGTTGAACCTCCAGACTTGATTTATGCACTGTAGAATGTTCTTCATTATATGCCCAGACCTTTCCTCTTTTTTTAATGACCATTTCTAGCATATTAAATATGAAACACTATCAGCAGCCACTGTCAGTAATACACACATACAGTGCAATGACTGTTAGTTTTCCTCCATTTGTAGCCTACTTTTTGCATCATTCCATTCCATTGACCTTTCTTTCCTCCGTCACGTCCGTGTGCCTTATGGCGTATTACATGATTGTCAATAATTAAGGGCATGTAGCCTATTTGAATAATTCTGGAACGCAGACCATACCTAGCAGTTTAAACCTGGAGTCTCACAGTTCTGTGGTTAATGAGGATTAGGGTAGACTGTTGCTTAAACCCCTGTTGTACACTTTTCTATACTTCCAATATTTAATGGATTGAACAATTGAATATGGCAAATTTCAGGATGAATCAAACCCCTGTATTTTTTATTCAACAATGTATTTTCTTCATACAGGTTCTCCAACCCTGTTTATGTATGATTAATACATATTTTCCTAACCCTAAATAATGTACAAGATCAGAGTATTTTTTTTAAATCTACCGATTGGCGCTGAAAGGAGATGAATATGTGTGTACTTAGATGGCTTTCTGTCATTGATTCCTATTCTGAACCTGTCTGTCGAGAAAATTATATTTAAAAGGTACACCATATTTACAGGGGATGGCTTTAGATAAATGTCCTTACTGAAAACACTATTCAATGAAAACTCCACAAGAAAATATTTTGGCCAGCAAGTTGGATGGTTTTCAGCAGTTGAATTACATTTATTCAGTGTGCGTAAGAGAACCACGTCTGCAAAGCCCATTATGCACCTGTATATGTTAAGTCTGAATACCAACTACTGAGAAGAGTTTAAATCAAAACGCGTAAAAAAGGAATAGATTTCCTAAGTCTGAATTGGGCCCATAGTCCAGACCAGACATTAATATGCTATAACAGACTGGCCAGTGGTTAGTATTTGCTGCCTTTGTTAAAGTGATGTTTGAACCAGAGGCTGAAGAGCCAAGGCTTCTCTCCCCCATGTTTACCCAAGGGATTACTGACTCCTCCAGCTCTGGAACCAACATCTCCAAAACACCTATTATTTGCTGACTGTTCCTTACCATTAAGTCTCAGAAAAATAAATATGTCAACCGCAGTCATCCACAGCGTTTTCCAGTAAGCCACAGGTACTCCTTCACACTATTCACCCCCTCCCCTCTCCAGAGAAAAACTGTTTGTCATAATGCAGTAAGAGAGAAAACATTCCAAATCATGGGCTATTTATTTGTCTAAATGGAGATCTGAACTTTTATTAAATTAGGTCTAAAAGGTGGTCATGACTCCCTCCTGTATGGGTGAGTGTAAATAAGGAAGAAGCAGTAAACAGAGTGGGCTTATACTTCCCTCCATTGGTAGGTAAACAGGAAAGACATTTGGGGATGAAAGGGGGCCGAGTTTGGGTATGCAATTTGCCGTACTTCTCTCTGTTTCTGAGAAAAAGCGTCTAGGTTGCCTCACTTGCACCATCAGGCAGAATTAAAAGTACGGGCAGAGGCCTCTGTAAATAATTCTGTAATTCTTTGCGTGTCCACTTGCTGCGTATGACGTCAGCGAATACAAAGTGAAAAGGTTGTTGGAGGAAACCCCCCCGGGGCATGTGTGTGCACATAGCGAGGTGTGTGTGTCCACCCAGACAGGAGCAGACTTGAGCCTATATAACTAACATGAGGAGTAGAAAGGGGGCATAACAAAGCAGTAGACAATGTTATGCTCGTCCCTTTCTCCTCCTTGATAGAAACGTCTGCAGTCATGTCACAACGACTTTCAGAAAAGCAAACAGAGAGACACAGATGGGGAGAACTGAGGAAAAAGAGCCTGTGATGGGCTCTTTCTCTTCGTCTGGACGAGGCTGAGGTATTTAGGCTCATTTGCAGTGCTTTCACAAGGGAGCTTTAGTGGGATTATCTACAGTGGTGTGTTGTGTCTGTTTCTGTCTGCCTGTTTGTCTCTCTTAGTGCGTGTATGGAGGGTTTGGGGGTAGCTGAGAGGTTTGTGGGTAGCTGAGGCCGAGTGTTTCCCTTTAGGAGGTTGTACTCGATGCTGATGGATGGGTGTATAGGTCGCATCAGCCAGGGTCAAAGAAGCATCACCTCCATCCTCTCAGCCGTACCTCTCCACTAATGAAGGAACTTAATCATGCCATGGTTCTACAGGCCTCACCTCAGGCCTCTAACTGGATGGCCGAGGACACTTGCAGATGGAAGTATTATAGCAGAGTCACTGTATACATGGCATATGCCAGCTCCCTCTTGCCCCACTCCTGTACCTAGTCAGAGTGAATGATGTGAATGTTTGTCCCAGAATATAGTTTTCTTCTGAAACCAATCGAACATATTCAATTTACAGACTGCATTCCAGCGGATTTATCAGTCAGTCAGTCAATATTTGCTCTGTTTCTAATCGCAGAGGCCAAGTGTGATGGAGAGACTGAGTCCAGAGAGAGCGCTCGCCATTGCCTCACGTCATTCCAAACAACACTCTCTCCATACCTCCGGCTTGACTGGCCTTAGAAATGTGTGTCCTTTATGTCTTTAACAGCCCCTGTCCAATTCCACATCTGATGACATCACGGGTCTCTTAAAGGAGGTGTTTTTCTTCTTTGACATAAGTGCTGCTGCTATGTCACCATGTCTGCAGGTTGTGCATCTGGGAGTTTTAGTGAGGATGGCTGGGCTGGCTATGTGGTTAGGCAGGAAAGCACCCAACGTCAGACAGACGTGACACTTTTTTCTCTCCTGGCACTGGTACACCTGTAGGCTTTTTCAAAAACACCCATCTCCATTTCAACATCAAAGTGGCCTTTGAGATAGCAATTGGCACCGAGGGCGAACCTTTCATGTGATTTGTGGAGCATAGGCGTGGCCGAGCTGCTGACTTAGGGTATGGACACACCTGGCAGGTGCACACACACACACACACACACACACACACACACACACACACACACACACACACACACACACACACACACACACACACACACACACACACACACACACACACACACACACACACACACACACACACACACACACACACACACACACACACACACACACACACACCTGTGTGCATATAAACACATTAACACTCGCCTCTCTTTGTTTACTATGAAGAGAGACTGCACTGTCAAGAAAAATAGCAATGCAAATGTCATTGTCTATTTGCATTCTTTGTACAGTCTGCGTGCCAAATGCAAATAGAATCTACCTGCCCCCCCAATCTTCTGAAGCTGTGTGAACACACCCAACAGAATAAATATTGGCAACAAAACACAGCAATGATCAAGTGAATTATGTAGAAGTACAATACTGTGTGTGGGAAAGAGTGTGGTAGTATCATAGAAACAGGAGAGACAGCAGTAAAGGGCCTGCCATGACTGAATGCATGAATGTGCATACACATGTCTCTGTTTGCATGTATGCAAGCTGATGAACTGTACACACAGTGTCGTGCACCATGGCTACCTCTGCTGCCTCTCACCTAGGGTTGAGCTATGAAACAAGTGGTCCTCTTCCTCTGTTTTTCTCATAGTCATGTATGTTCTCGGCCCAGCCCTGTGTCCTTCGTCTCTGGTGAGTTCCTCTTTCTCAGGAACTGATTAACTCTGGGTGAGATACATAAAGTACTAACAGCCCTTTCCCTCGGAGGATATGTGACGGGTGATGTTATCACTCAGAGAGAGAAGACGGAGGCTAAATACGGTTAGGGGATTAATTCAGCTGAACTCGGTAGGGAGGAGAGGGGAGAGAGAGAGGAAAGGGGGAGGGAAAGGTGGGGGGGGGGCAACTGCATGCGAGCAGTGACAGGGAGGGTCTCAACACTTCAGTCATATCTTGCTTCCTATCGCACGTCTTCCTTCTCTCTCTCTGATCGTCAGCAGAACATTGACGTACACAAAGCTGCTTCTCAGAAAGCACGGGGTGGCTCTAATCAAAGAGACTGTGCTGTAGGGTTCACTTTGTAAAATGTTGCTCATAGGCCTACTGGACAGCAAGTGGACTGTTTTGGGACGAAGTGACACAAAAGCAACATAGTGTATTTGAGGGGAAGAGGAAAATGTCTAATACTTTCAACATTAGTTGGAAAAAATTATGTGTGTCTGCAAAGCATTTGTGTGTGTATTTGTGTGTGTTTCTGTGTATGGGTTTTTGGATCATGCTGTGTGAGGTGAGCGTTGTGTGTTTGGCAGATCATTGCCGCAGGGGAGCTTCCTTCCTGTCCGTCAGGTTTCCTAGCTGGATTTGTAAACGTTAATAAAACGCCTCCCTCCCCCGTACCAGCCTCTTTGCTGGCAGCCATGGAAATGCAGGCCCTACACAAACACACAGTAAAGCCCTGAGCAGCCTGACACGCTCTACTCTGCCAGCCAGCCAGCCAACCGACAGGTGAACATATGCAGGCCAACCAGGGAACAGGCTCTCATTCATCTCACAATGGGATAGAGGGATGGTCATCTGCTTTGATGTTATACTTAAACGTATATGCAGACAGCTGGTTAACTGAGGATATCATAAAGTCTGTGTTGTGTGTTTTTAATTTTTGATGTATTTTTTTTACACTGAAATATTTAGGAAGGAATAATGTAAGGATTGTCATTATAAAGTACAAACGGGGTGGTGCCATTCTCTATTTGAGTCCACTCATATCATCCTTTTAAACCTTTTTAACACAAAATTCCCCTTCCCTAGATTAAACCATGTCGCTGTATAGCAGGATGGGGCCTGGCCACCAGGGTGTATAGTGAATAAAAGGCCACTCTGATGCCTTGAGTGCAGACATGACATGTAGACAGAGAGGAGACTGCTTTACCGTATGTGCATGCTTGTTTCTAACTACAGGAAGCCAACACACTGCCTGTTTTTCTTCAGCAGTGCATGCACGCAGACAAACAAAATGCAGTACATATAATTTACTACATACAGACATAGCCAGCAACTCTATCACATTTCACACAAACACAAAGGATATTATTATCTATTCCTCCCCCTTCCCTTTCTCCACACTGTTCTCCTCCATTTTCAACGCCTCCTCAAATAGCCTCCAGCCTGGCAGGCGATGCGCCACCCCTCGCCCTTCACCCCCTCGCCCCTTGTTAGGATCCCCATGTCCCCTCCATGTGGCATACAGAACCGCCTGGCTCCCCGCATTGGCCAGTTGGTCGGTTTTGACTGGGCTGAATCCACCCTATCCCAAATAAGCGTAGCAATTAACCCATCCGGGGCAGCCACTAAAAACCTGTACAGTAGAACCATAATAAACATGATTTCTCAACAGGAAGGATCATTAAACCCTATATCCATCTGATCTGACTGGTGTCAGCCATGCATGGTCACACACACACACACACCAGCAGCCTTTAGAGGTTGACTCATCCTTGTAACACAATCTTCCAGTCTTTCACATGATCACACATTAAACCACTTTGATATGCATCACTACCCAAATGATGGCTCTAACGGCTTTAGCATATTGGGCTAAATCTGTTAGCATAAACCATCTCTTTAAGAGTATTAAGTCAAGGAGCCACGTATGTGGTCACCCAGGTATGACCATTTGACCAGAGGCAGCAGGGTGAGGCCATAAGCGTTTGGTATTAGCTGCTTGGAGACACACAGCTCCTCTTAGCGGTCTCTGATTATGCATTAATACACTTTACCGTTTCCTCTGACAGTGCCACTCCCCACACCCTAATACCACACAGACACGAACACTGCTGCACCATCCAATACACAGCA
Source organism: Oncorhynchus gorbuscha (assembly GCF_021184085.1). Lineage (NCBI taxonomy): Eukaryota > Metazoa > Chordata > Actinopteri > Salmoniformes > Salmonidae > Oncorhynchus > Oncorhynchus gorbuscha. The sequence continues at coordinate 66,360,713 of NC_060182.1, forward strand.
TTGTCTCCCATTAACTGCAATTGCTGGTCAACTGTTGTTGATCCTCCCACACACTGACCGTACCCACACACACACACACACACACGGACACACACACACATGGACACACACTCACACGGCTACATGTTCTTGTATCATCTGCATATGACTCATGTATCTCTTTTAGTCTCCAATGATGGCACCCTGTTCTCTCATCCCCTAACACCAAGAATAGCCTCTCTCTTTCTCTGTGAATCCCTCTACACGCAGCTCCTGATATAGCAGCACATTAGACTTCTGACAAGACAAATATTCTCATGTACCCTGTAAGTACTCACGTCTGGGTTCCCTGGGCCCATCCACAGTCACTTTAATGGCACGGTGGTAGGTGGCCACCTGAGGAGGACCGGTGAAGACTGTGATGGTTAGAGTGAAGCTCTTTCCTGGGTTAGACAGAATATAGAGGGCCTTGGTAAGTGAAATGCATCAGTAAGACATAGATTCAGGAGGAACATCATGTGTGAAGGTTTATAGGCATGGGTAATTAATTGTGGAAATAAGCAGATTTTTGTGGAACAAGCACTTTGGTAATGACCACCACAGTCAACTTGCTGAATTAAAAGTGCCTTCTGATATGCCTCCCTTTTAAGTTTGTGAATTAAAGGGACCACCTCTTTGATGAGCTGAACTGTGGGCATGATTTGAATTATTGAGAGAATGTATTCCAGATTCTCTGAAAGGCTTACAGCAACAGTTTATTGTTCAACAAGGCCGATTGTTGAACAATAAACTTGAGCTCTCATCCTTGAGCTCTCCATCTGCATGAAAGGCGTGGGGAGAGCGGCTGGATCATGCAACGGTCCGTTTTTCATCTCAGGCTATGAAGCGGCGCTTTAATAAAAACAAGGCATAGCCTATCTTGTTAAAGAGACTGTTGGGGAAAAGGGAATCCTGGGGTGGGATAATTGACTACAAAAATGAAAGGATCTACTAGAGCGTTTTCCATTCATCAGTCAGCAACTATTTAAAGTGTGAATGCGCGGGCCAGGAGGAAGGAGAGGGAAGAGAGAAGGTTCTGGTCGAACGTCAGCTATGTGAGCGCTAGTTTTTAAAGGTGTGTAAACAAGCAAGTCCCAAGCCTTGAACGGAATATTCTGGTCCAGGCATTTTGGTGATTTGGACATGTAAAGACAATGGTATAATGTTCATATAATATACAGGCTGCGGCTACTAACCCGCTCATCTTTTGAGAGGGGCGTGCGTGATGGTCAATTATAGAAATAACTGTGGTAATGCCTCACTCAGCATTAGGCTGTAGTTTGAAATTGGGTTTCGCTCTATGTCTATTAAGCATTTTCAAACGAAATCTTAACATTTGGAATAATTATATTGTGCTCTGGATTTCCCGTCTTCCAATAAACAATGGTAATGGTTGTACGCTCTTTAAAGCTATTACACCAGGATATGAATTTCGACGTGGTTTTCATCTGATTCTCACGTCCCCTAAACTTTTTTATTTTATCCATTAATTTATTTGATCACTTTCTTTGTTTAAAATCGATTACCAAAATGAGGTATACTCAGGCTATAGTCAGAGCAATGACGCATGCAGGAAGGTGTTTTGTATGTGAAGTAAACTCTTCATTATTAATGATGTAAGATAGAGGTGCGTGACTCCTTGCGCTCACCTCGTCCGCTCCTGCCCACGAACCGCAGGTCGTTGAAGCGGGCGACCTGGTTCTTCATCACCGCAGACGCGTTCCTAAGCTCCGCTGAGTAGTTCTCGTCGTTCCCCGCCATCACTGTGACCAAAGTCCCATCGGGCACATCACCGAGTGCGACAACCTGTGAGAACACAACGCGGTCAACCTGGATCACCATGCTAAACAAACACAGACTACACCAAACCACATCCGGTGGAAGAAAAGAAAACGCACCATAAAACTAAAATATTACACCTGATTTCCAATCCATTAAAAAAATACTTTTATATTTAATAAAAAAATATTTGGGTCCAAATATAAAGGCCTATTGTGCTATAGGTGGGTTAAATTACATGGTAAGATGCTTCCTTGAAGCAAGCTTGCAATTGAAACAATATTTTAAGCTATGGAAATGACTTTTACATTTGATCGACCAATATCCAAATGGCTTTTAAAAAGAATGTTAGCACATTTTAATAAATAAGAATACGACCTCAACAAGCATTTTTACATTTGGATGTGATACAATAAAATATATTTAGGCTATTTTACAAAACATTACACTTTTAGCCCACGAATTCTATCACTTCCTGGTGTATAAATATAATTGATAACGTTCAGTGAAGCATCGTTTCATTGCTTCGAAATATGCAGATTTTATTCTGCACTGAAAGGCCTTTCAAAATAGCAATTTAATAATAACTAGTTTATCAAATATAATTAATTAATTGTATTATTATCATTATTATTATTAAATTATAATTATTTGTATTATGTTGTATGCTAATTGTTCCTTCATTGTATGTAGGCCTATTTGCAGTTCGTGCAAATCCAAACACTAGGCTGTGTAAATGTCATATTCAATTAGGTCAAATGCAACAACAAAAAAGCTACAAAAAAAAGCTACTGCCAAGTTATCACTTTAGTAGGCCACTAGGATTTTCACAACTTGATTGAATTACATTATTTATATTACATAACATGGATCTGCGTAAACTTTGTAATACTAATGCCAGTTTATGCCCTGTTGGCTATATGAAGCTCAAGAAAACATAAAAAATGGCATTTGACACTTGAGTTCAAATTATTCTGCGGTAGCAGTAATACGTCATTAGGTCGTTCATTATTTTACAAGTGCCCATTTGTAATTAGTAATTTGCCTTACCTTGAAAGCCACAGGGAGTGTCTTGTTGCACCTCCAGTGTGAGGGCAGCACGGAGCAGAGGAAGTTTGGGCTGTCCGTCCGGACCAGTTCGCCAGCGTGGTCTGACAGGACGTCCACCACATTCCTGGCCTCGGGTCGTGTCCTCAGCGGTCCAGGGGTGCCCATGGTCCCGCTGCCGTCTCCAATCTTGCTGCAGGGGAACGACGTGGAGGGCGGTGTGAACCGTCTGGTGGTGGTAGGGTCTACGGGAATATGCATCACAACAGCTTGGGTCACGGCCACTTCTCTAGGGCTTTTGACGAGTGTTCGGGGCTCTTTAAAAAAAATATATATGTATATTTTCTCGTTCTCTGACACTTGCTCCTTTGGGGTCGGCGAAGTCCAGTGGTTTACGCGATGATGGAGCTGAGCGCACGCAGCCCCCGGTTAATCTATCACGATGAGTCCTGGACTGTCCAGTGTGTGTAGTAGATGTCGTACCTTGCAGAGACGATACAGTTTAATGGTTGCGTGTTATATCATCTGCTCGGGATGTAGCTACCTGACAAACATCAAGTTGGTTTCTGTTTCTCACTGACTACAACAAAACCAAGAAACCGCAAACTCCGATCTAACCTCTTTCTCACTGTGCTCTGTTCTGGTTGCCTATGCTATGGCTCACTTTCTATTCTGCACTATTCAGCACTTGATGCGACGCCCCTCCACACTACAATTTTGGCCGCATATTAGAAAATAAAGGTCTAAGGCAAATTATAAAATCCAGTGGTTTTTGCAATATTCACGGAAGCTGACGATTCGAGTGCTGCTTGTTTGCGCTTCAACTTCACAGCAGAATGTTCTCAATCTTGTTTCACCCTCGGTGACTGAATGAGCTCCTTCAATTGAATTATGCTCATCGAGTCTCGCCAAAGTAGGCTAGAGTGTACTCAGTAATTCACAGTTCTCGACGCAGAGTTTGATACGAAGAATTCCGATGGTTACACGCGGACGTCAAGTGAAGAAGTTTCTTTTTATTCAATGATTTTTGTTCCTCGGTATCAAATGTCCTGCCACTTGCCACATATTATCCTTAATGAAACTAAAAAGTAATTCGAGATCCCAAAACTATTTTCTTGTGAACTATTCTCTCTCTAGGTTGAAATAGGCGCTTGACTGAGTGGTGGTGCGAGAGTGAAGACTGCCGTGATATTATTTACTCAAGTCATTTTACTGTTTAGTGGTTGGAGTGTGCGGATGACTTCGACCAATGAGTCGCCTGGGTTGGACTTTCTTTCATTAGACCAATCAACGTCTCCGGAATATAAACGAAGTGAAGCGCTCTCTGCTTACTCTGTTATACTCACACGATATATTATTGACAGACTACGTATCTTGTGCTTTTCTACACTATGTGCTGAGTTGTTTTAATGTTTTGCACAGTTAGGCTACATTTATACGTAAAATTACAACAACTGTTCTCATGCATTCGTTATAGTGTTGAAATTACATCCGGCATCGCGGCTGAATGGTGAAGTTATAATGCTAAATAAAAGTTCGGCCTATTTGTTTATTGAAGATTTTTAAAAACGTCGTGTTATAATTGCTCTGTCTTCCTTCTGTATGCCTATATATGACACCGGTCAAATTATATAGGCTACTACCTTCGAAGAAATAGAATCACATAATGCATTCTGCTTATATTAGCACATCACCGCAGTGTGTTTACATACAGTGTGAAAAGATAACAATAATTCAAGCTGGCGCATTTATTTGGTGACTGCAGAAGAGACATTTAGGGAAACATATATCATTCATATTTTGATGATAAGTAGGCCAGTCATATAATATAGCGTAGGTCTACTTATGATATTGTTATGGGCTTATACTCACTATTAGCTAAATGTAGTTTTACTAAAATGAATAGGATGCTACATCTGAATGCATAATTGTCAATCAACTGCAATGTGCTATTTATCATGTCAGGAGTTCATGCACCTTTCAAATGACATATGGTTGATCAATATGAGTTGTGAATTTGATATGATTTTCCCATTCTTGTCCCTGCAATTTACCCCTGCTTTTTTCAGAGAACATCAAAGGCATCTATGGATGAATGTGTTTGGTTTAGTATTATGTAATATAGAGTAATAGGCTTGGGCTAGATTAAATGAACCGTAGTGCTGCTCGGGTTAGAGACCTATTGACATAATATGTGAAATTAGCAATATACGTTTTGTTCTCTTTCTTTTCCTTTTAAAATATGATTTGTTACCCCCATATCCAGGGAAATGAGCTGAATTAGGCTAATGATGAGTACTATAAATAAATAATATTGGCCTCCATTTGACACAATATGCATAGTAGGTGCATCTTTGTAAATATAGCCTATATAATTACATATAATTGTCTTATCACTTTCATTCGATCACGCCAAATTGAAACTAATAGGCTTACATAACAACTACAATTGTGCCAAGTACAGTAGCCACAGACAATTATTAATTGGAATTCCATCCATTAATAGGTTACTATGTACTGCACAAGAAACGACACACCCTGTTCACTCCTTCCCAGGCAATGATGGCTCGCAGGCGCTAGTTGGCGCAATTTGTCTTTGTCAAATGGACCTGCCTTCAGTACAGAGGGGGTCTGGATAGAGAAACGGCATTTATACCATCAGAGAAATTAGAAATAACAACATATATACTATATACCTGCACCAAGACGAGAAAATGTGAGTCATAGACGACCTATTATCACCTGTGTCGAACTTGACGTTTTTTTGTTGTTGAAAATTAATCAGAAATTGTACTCGGGATCCCAAATAATAACATTTACATTATTTTCTGAATTGATGTATAGGCTTCTAAGGGGAAGTAAAAATCACTCAAGCTTTATTCGTTTAATGTCACCTTTTACTTTCTAATGAAGTTATGAATAAATGTGTTGTTTTACTCCCATAGCCGATCATTTCGATTAAGGACGTGGATTTTGTTTTAGAATTTTGACTTTTTTCCACCGCAGGTGTATGGGGGGTTATTTACCATTTTGTCCAACGCACAATAAATTATGGAATAAACAAATATATGACTGTATAGCCCACATATCAAATAGCAGTTATTTAGTAAGCATACAAAAGTCAGCAAAAAACATTATGGTGATTACCTACAATCGCATTCGATATAGGCCTAGAGTACATATTAATACAAATCCAAAATTAAAATGAAATGTCAAATATTTGTGGATAACTTGTTTTTTAAATCAAGAGGCATTTGATTGTTGGGGCTATTTTGTGGTGTTAAATGATCCATAGATGCACACAAACCACAAAGATATTAAAAACCGCTCCCATCAGAATTATGTCAGAAATGAATAACACAAAACACATCCAAGGATGGAATAAATACCTTGCAACGATTCATTGATGCAAGCTGTTACAATTTACCTCCCAAAGTGTGGATCTAAGGTCAATTTACCTCCCAAAGTGTGGATCTAAGGTCAATCTATCTCCCAAAGTGTGGATCTAAGGTCAATTTATTCGCCTTCAATTTTCCAAAGTACTGTTTAGTTGTTATATTATTGCGTTACTGAAGTTAATTCCCAATGCGATTACTAATGTAGGTTAATAGTGTTTGATATATAATTATCCATGACAATAATTAGACTACTCATAATTAGACCATTTAAATGTACATTTAAATGTATTTTTCCCACTTATGTTGAATATACTAAGTGTGTGTGTGTTTGTTTGTGTGCGTGCATGCGCGCGTGTAGCGCGTGTACGTTTCTTCTGTTTTTTATTTGAGATAGTAAGGAAATTGTGGTAAGGAAGAGATGGGAGTGGGTTTAGATGTACCCTTCATTTTCTTTATTATACTGATGTCAGTCAGACAGATACGAAGCCAAAGTCTTGCGGGTAGAGTGGCGAGGGAGATGGGATGAGAAAATTATACACTCTTCACGCCTGCCAAGGCCGAGACCGTTAGGAGGGAAGCCATTTTAAATCATATTTTAACAACACGAATTGGCGCCAAACACATTGATAACAATTATCACACAGCCATTGTCTGTCCATACAGTGCCTTCAGAAAGTATTCACACCCCTAGACTTTTTCCACATTTCGTTGTGTTACATAAGGCCTGAATTTTAAATTGATTGCATTTATATTTTTTTAATCACTGGCCTACACACAATACCCCATAATGTCAAAATGTAATTATGTTTTTCGAAAATTGTACAAATTAATACAAATAAAAAAAGGTTGAAATGTTTTGAGTCAATAAGTATTCAACCCCTTTGTTATGGCAAGCCTGAATAAGTTCAGGAGTAAAAATGTGCTTAACAAGTCACATAGTAAGTTGCTTGGACTCACTCAGTGTGCAATAATAGTGTTTAACATTATTTTTTAAATGACTACATCATCTCTGCTACTCTGTATCCCACACATACAATTATCTGTAAGGTCCCTCAGTCAAGCAGTGAATTTCAAACACAGACTCAACCACAAAATCCAGGGTGGTTTTCCAATGCCTTGTAAAGAAGGTCACCTATTGGTAGATGGGTAAAAAATAAAGAAGACATTGAATATCCCTTTGAGCATGGTGAAGTTATTAATTACACGTTGGCTGTTGTATCAATACACTCAGTCACTACAAAGATACAGGTGTCCTTCCTAACTCAGTTGCCAGAGAGGAAGGAAATAGTTCAGGGATTTCACCATGAGGCCAATGGTGACTTTAAAACAGTTACAGTTTAATGGCTGTGAAAGGAGTAAACTGAGGATGGATCAACAACATTGTAGTTACTCCAAATTACTAACCTACATGACAGTGAAAAGAAGGAAGCCTGTACAGCAGTTTTCCCCAAACTCGGTCCTCAGGACCCCAAGGGGTGCACGTTTACTTTTTTGCCCTATCACTACACAGCTGATTCAAATAATGAACTCATTATCAAGCTTTGATTATTTGAATCTGCTGTGTAATACTAGGGCAAAAACCAAAACGTGCACCCTTTGGAGTCCCCAGGAGAGAGTTTGGGAAACGCTGCGTACAGAATAAAAATATTCAAAAACATGCACTAAAGTAAAACTGCAAAAGAATGTGTCAAATAGATTTACTTTATGTCCTGAATACAAAGCATTATGTTTGTGGCAAATACAACACATAACTGAGTACCACTGTTCATGTTTTCAAATATGGTGGTGTATGCATCATGTTATAGGTCTGCTTGTCATTTATTTGCAAGGACTATGAAGTTTTTTAGGATAAAAATGTATGGAATAGAACTAATCACAGGCAAAATCCTAGAGGAAAACCTGGTTCAGTCTCCTTTCTAGCAGATACTGGGAGACAAATGCACATTTCAGCAGGACAATAACCTAAAACACAAGACCAAATATATAATAGAATTGATTACCAAGATGAATGTTCCTGAGTTGACTAGTTCTTTTTTTTAAATCGGCTTGAAAATCTATGGCAAGACTTGAAAATGGTTGTCTAGCTATGATCAACAACCAACTTGACAGAGCTTGAATAATTTTTTAAAGAATAATGTGCAAATATTGTACTATCCAGGTGTTCAAATCTCTTCGAGACTCACCCAGAAAGACTGATTCTAACATGTATTGACTCAGTGGGTTGACTACTTGTCTAATCGAGATATATTAGTGTTTTATTTGTCATATATATATTTTTCCAAATCTTAGAATGACAATTTAATCCATTTTAATGCCACTTTGTAACACAACAAAATGGGGTTTGAATACTTTCTGAAGGCACTTCTGCTAGGCGGTTGTCTAGAGTGCAGACTGCATGGTGATGTGAGCCCTCAACGGGGTGAGCTGTCAGCAAACCTGTTTCTTTACGAAGAGAGAAAATTCTTAATTGCCAAATTACCTCAAAGATCAAGGCCTGTGGCTTTTGGAGAACAAGGGACATTTGTCTAAAACAGGTCATTCTTCTAATTATAAACTCATATGCCTAAGATATTCTGAGTTTCTATCTGAGTAGTTAGAAAGTAACTATTCAACCAACTGTTGAATACAATAATAACATCTTAAAATGTAAATGCTATATGATCTCAAAATGTAGGCTAAATTAGCTGAAGCTGCAGGGTGCATATTTCAGGACCTCATGTCTTCAAAAGTATCGCCTATCATTGTTCGCTATTTTGAGGCAATGAAAGAACTAAAGTGGGACAATGACATTGGCAACATTTCAGTCATCCTCCTGCCTCCGTTTATTATTAATATATGACCACACGACCAGCTACCCTGCGCAGCGGTAACACGCGCTTCGGGTTCCTGTCATATTTATACTCCTACATTGCAACACGCAGTTTCTATAGTTTCAGCCACACAGACACTGAGGACGTAGCCTGTCGTGCCCCTGAACGATTTTTAATGATCCAAGTGGGTTCAGCTCAACCGAACGCAGAACTCCAGGAGGATGTCTAACCCCAGACCCACCTCACGCAGACGCTAGACTAGTTTTTACCCTCTACTTTTAAAACCCAGAGTTTTCAGCACTAGCCTCTATAGGCCCAGTCAAAACACTACATGCCTCCAGTTTGGAAAGAGTTTGGGGGGTTAGAGTAAGAATGGTTAGGGAGAGCTCCAACCAAAATGAATAGATTCCCATTTAAGTTTCCTCCTTTAAATCATACGAACTCTTACTGTGAACTGTGCACTGGTATATAAACCTCCAGCCCTTCTGTCCCTCTCTGTTTTCAAGAACTTAGGACCATATTACCATCAAGGGTTTCAGAAGAGAAATCACAGGAGAAAGCATCACACACTTTCAGCCCTTTCATTCCCACTTGAGGCATGTTTTCAAATGAGCGTACTCAGGCCTGCCTTGCCCTGCAGTCGCCAACCAACACCCCGAACCATGGAAGATCAAGGGGAGTGGCAAAGTTTTCTTCCTCTCCATTTTCATATGGTTTGGCTAATAATGAGACAGAATGTAAAAGCTAATAGTTTGAATATCATCCCCATTAGCTGAGAAACCCTCACAAGCCTTTGAGTTGTAAACCTATACCCGACGCTATCATACCCGACGCTATCATACCCGCCACCCAGCCATATCTCCCATGGCTGATGTCACTTTAAAGAGCCTTTGATGGGGAGACACTTTCAGATATGTGAGGAGATACACAAGTGAAATGTTCATTCTCAATATGTATATGAATAACCACATAAATACACAAGCTATTTTCAGGCGTGTGCACATGTGCCATTGGAGGGGATCTTTTCTTTTGAAAAAGTGGGCTATGGGGCAATTAGAAATAGTTTGAGGTTCAATGATGACATAAGACTAAGATTTCTATCTTTAGCTGCTGTGGCGGTCGCACATTTCTGTACATTCACAAATTACAGGGCGAGTCTGGCCCTCAACCCACCGAACGCATTCCTTCCGAAAAGTGTCTGCTCGAATTTCAGCCGGGGGTTTTCTGCTCAGTGGAAATATGAGTGTTCTGAATGGACGACTCCTATGAAATGGAGTTTTATTCCTCTAAGATGAAATGAGCTCTACATTTGGGATCAGGGTATTTTTCTGTACCAATGATGGATTCTGTGGTACAGTTGAAATGCCAGAGCTGTTTACCCGCTGTCCTTTTTTAAATGCAGTTTGCTATGAAATGGACTTCTGCAGCTTGATATGACAAGAGTGTCAGTGATTAGTCTTCCAAGCATGACGTAAGTCATCAAAGCATTCTGTCCCTCGTCCCAAAGCCAAAATCATATTCTAGCATTTGGATGTTTACACACAGACTATAGAGAGACTTTTAGAAGTAATCCTTCACAGAGAAACAGTAAAGATTGTTTCATTTTGTATGGGGATTCTGATCTCCGATTGCTGATGTTTTCTCAAATGATGATTATATAATGTGTTTGCAGTTGGTGGTCATTGTTGTCCATTATGATGTAGACCAGCAAATAGGAGCCACATTGCTAGTTTTTATCATACCTTCTTCTCAGATCTAAAGTGTGAGCCAATTACTCCTTCATCATACGATGTTCCATTTAGCTGCCTCAGATACGAGCACCACTACTCCTTTATTGAGATTACACAATCTGTCTTTTCTAATGACTTTAAACTAATTTGGGGTAAATCACAAATTGAATACTGTAGGCCTTCACTTGAGTATATGCATGTGATTCATGAGAAAGTCACGGTCTCATTGGGGATCCGTTTAGGCAGTCAGAATATATATCCCATAAACTGATGAATGAGCCTGTAACATTTCCAAAACCAGCAGCTAATTACTATGTAAGCATGACGAGCTGAAATAGTGCAGTCGCAGAGATAGACAACCAGCACATTCAGCTCATTCATCTTTAATCCACAGCCTACATGTTTCAAAAGGTGCGGAGTGTAGCCATGGGCTTATTAAAGTAAAATAATGGGGGCTGGGGTTGTCTCTGTCTTGTCTCTGGGCCTTACAGCTAGCTACAGTAACTGAGTGAAGACATTGGTCGCGATGAAGAGGCCAGTCTGATCACTGTTATCAACACACTCCGAGACATTTGACATTTAACTCTCAGCATTTGAGAGAGAAATAGGACAAACACCAAATTGAGACTGCATGCAGAATTCTGCAAAAATATCCGCGGTGTACAATGTAAAACACCAAATAATGCACGCAGAGCAGAATTAGGCCCATGCCCGCTAATTATCAAAATCCAGAAAAGAGACGTTAAATTCTGCAACCACCTAAAAGGTAACGATTCCCAAACCTTTCATAACAAAGCCATCACCTACAGATAGATGAACCTGGAGAAGAGTCCCCTAAGCAAGCTGTTCCAGGGGCTCTGTTCACAAACACAAACAGACCCCACAGAGCCCCAGGACAGCAACACAATTAGGCCCAACACATGAGAAAACAAAAAGATAATTACATGACACATTGGAAAGAATTAACAAAAAAACAGAGAATGCTATTTGGCCCTAATCAGAGAGTACAGAGTGGCAGAATACCTGACCACTGTGACTGACCCAAACTTAAGGAAAGTTTTGACTATGTACACTCAGTGAGCATAGCCTTGCTATTGAGAAAGGCCACCATAGGCAGACATGGCTCTCAAGAGAAGACAGGCTATGTGCACTCTGCCCACAAAATGAGATGGAATTTGAGTTGCACTTCCCAACCTCCTGCCAAATGTATGACTGTCACGACTTCTACCGAAGGTAGCTCCACTCCCTGTTCCGGCAGCGCTCGGTCGCTGGTCTACTAGCCATCACCGATCACTTTTTCCTTTTCTGTTTGTTTTGTCTTTGGTTTTGTTTCACACCTGATTTCCTTTACTTTATTTTCTGTGTGTATATATTTACCCTGTTGCCTGCCTAGGTTTGTGCGGGATTATTCTTTCATTGTGATGTGCTCAGTGAGGTTATGCCGTTCTTTGTTTTCATGGATTCTTAAGAGTGTTATTGTCAGAACTTTGTTTGTTCCTCTGTGCGTTTGTTGCGGGTTCTCTGTTGTCGAGGGCATTGTACCTTTTTTGATTGTGCCATTCTTGTGTTGGTGGACTTTCCTATTAAAGTACACTTCTCAGACATCTCTGCTCTCCTGCGCCTGACTCCTACACCTACCTCCTAAACGCAACACTATCACAATGACCAAATTATAGACACATATTTCATATTTCCCTCAGATTACACAGATCTACAAATAATTCTAAAAACAAACCAAATTTGGATAAACTCCCATATCTATTGGGTGAAATACCACAGTGTGCCATCACAGCAGAAAGATTTGTGACCTGTTGCCACAAGAAAAGGGCAACCAGTGAAGAACAAACACCATTGTAAATACAACTCATATTTATGTTTATTTATTTGACCTTTTGTACTTTAACTATTTGCACATAATATGACATTTGTAATGTCTTTATTCTTTTGGAACTTTTGTGAGTGTAATGTTTACTATGAATTTTTATTGTTTATTTCACCTTTGTATATCACTTGCTTTGACAATGTTAGAGAGAGAGAGAGAGAGAGAGAGAGAGAGAGAGAGAGAGAGAGAGAGAGAGAGAGAGAGAGAGAGAGAGAGAGAGAGAGAGAGAGAGAGAGAGAGAGAGAGAGAGAGAGAGAGAGAGAGAGAGAGAGAGAGAGAGAGAGAGAGAGAGAGAGAGAGAGAGAGAGAGAGAGAGAGAGAGAGAGAGAGAGAGAGAGAGAGAGAGCCTCTCCTCTAGAGGGGGCTGCTGCAGACGTGACTAGGGGTGAGGTGACTGTACTGTATGTTCTGTTGTAGTAGTACTCATATACTCTCCCTCTGATACATCCTAGCATGTGTCCAATTCTTATAAAGGCTGCACTAAACCAGACATAAAAGTACTACACCATAACGATTGCATAATAATTCAATTTGGTAGCATGAACATTATCGGTATACAAAGATCAATTGACTTGTCGGTAGTGTGACCTCACATTGACATGCTTTGTCAATACCAGATCAAAGATCTTGTGTAAGAAATAGTTTCAAGTGGTGCGTGTTTGATTTGAAGGTTTAGATCAGGGTGTAGGGTTTACTCCGTGGTTAGACCCCACCCCTGTCACCCCTGTCCTTTAGTAGCAGTTCAAGGGGACACCTCCAGGCCTGCCCTGAGGACTCTCTCTGTGAACTCTCATGTCACCATTGGTCCGCCCTCACACATCATCTGTCGGGTACACTCGCTCCACGATGACAGTTAGAAGGCTGTGATGTGGTTATGCATGGTGTTTATTCATTGGAAAGCCACTAAGAGTACCATTGGATGATAAAGTCACGAAAAGAGCTGTGTTATTATAGGAGCACGTTTGCTTGAGTTTTGATCCAGTTGGTTGCGTGTGAGTTGTGGGCCCTTTCTTGCCGAGCTAGCGGATCCAGGATGATGTATTGTTGAGGGCAGTAGACTGATGACCTGACCTGAAGGTTGCCTCATCAACTCCGTTATACTGCCACGTCTGATTAGGCTTTGAACCATGTTTTGTATACATTGACGTCATTTTGTAATTAGTAAATCATACACTCCAACTTCTGCACTCTGCAAACTTGAAGAGACTTGTTTATCCTCCAATAGGAATATTTAGCTTCATGGTGAAGTAGCTGATTGTATTTAGAGTGATCCTTACTTGGCCCTAACTGTCCATGACCTTAGTCTCTAAATGTGTCTCGTGAATGCACCAACTCATCCATCGTTTGAGGTTTTTTAGTATGACTTGTAATCATTTCTCTTCTTTCTTTGTCTCTTTGTCTGTCTATAAGTTTGTCTGTCTGTGCAGGCACCCATCCCAGTGTTTCTTCCTCTCTCTGGTGAGTTCTTCTGATGCAAGGAAGGCAATCTGTAATCTGTAGTAATTGCATGTTGCAGAAAAACATTTTTCCGCTGTGGTAATCGCTGCAATATGTGCCTCGGCATTGCCAAAGTGACAGCAGCCCCACCCCCACCCCCAACACACAGACACACACACACACCCTCGACTGGCTGACTCACTCTGGCTAGCCTCAGCCAACTGTGTCCGGCTACAGGAGCCGTGATCTTAGCCTCCTCTGGATGGGGGAGATACGGTAGACAGACGGCTGTAGAATACAGAGGAACTAACTGGCAGGCAGCACACCTGTGGCAGCAGCAGCACCACGCTACATTCACCTTCAGCAGCAGATTTATAGTTCCTCCCAGTGACAGTTTAACTGCCATTCCACACCACTGCCAGAGCCGTGCCGGAGCCAGATCACAGCTCCAGCTAGCCTCAGCTACCACACGCAGGCTGAGGCCAGGGCCAGGGAACCGCTTGGGACAGGGAGGCAGCTCCAATTCTATGTCTGTGTGGTAGAGTTTTCAGAATGTGTTTAGTTGTGCATCGCACAAATAGGCTAAAAGGATATTATGAACATACCGATATTCCGTTTCTTTGACAGTTATTCTTGCGACCAAATTCCCTTTAGTTACTTTCCATAAAATGTTCTTTGCTTAATCATTGTTAATAGACATAATTGAGCCACTGGTGAGGAATTCTGTGAATCGAGCTAAGGTCAGATAAAGGTAGATATGTCTGCTGCTTCGGGCTATGGCTGGGCTGTTGATGCATGTTTATCAAGCCATCGTCCACCACCCTACCACTCTAAAACTCCGACACTAACACTCCACCACTAACATTCTACCACTAACACTCCAACACTCTAACACTCCACCACTCCACCACTAACATTCTACTAATAACACTCAACCACTCTAACACTGTTTATCAAGACATCGTCCACCACCCTACCACTCTAAAACTCCGACACTCCACCACTAACACTCCACCACTCTAAACTTCACCACTCTAACACTCCACAACTAACATTCCAACACTCCACCACTCTAACACTCCACCACTAACATTCTACTAATAACACTCCACCACTCTAACACTCCACCACTAACATTCTACCACTAACATTCTACCACTAACACTCAACCACTAACATTCTACCACTAACACTCCAACACTCTAACACTCCACCACTAACATTCCACCACTAACATTCCACCACTAACACTCCACCACTAACATTCTACCACTAACACTCCAACACTCTAACACTCCACCACTCCACCACTAACATTCTACCACTAACACTCTAACACTCCACCACTAACATTCTACTAATAACACTCCACCACTCTTACACTCCACCACTAACATTCTACCACTAACACTCCACCACTCTACCATTCCACCACTAACACTCCACCACTAACATTCTACCACTAACACTCCAACACTCTAACACTCCACCACTCCACCACTAACATTCTACCACTAACACTCTAACACTCTAACACTCCACCACTAACATTCTACTAATAACACTCCACCACTCTAAAACTCCACCACTCTAATGCTCCACCACTCTAACACTCCACCACTAACATTCTACCACTAACACTCAACCACTCTAACACTCCACCACTAACATTCCACCACTAACATTCCACCACTAACACTCCACCACTAACATTCTACCACTAACACTCCAACACTCCACCACTCCACCACTAACATTCTACCACTAACACTCCAACACTCTAACACTCCACCACTAACATTCTACTAATAACACTCCACCACTCTTACACTCCACCACTAACATTCTACCACTAACACTCCACCACTCTACCATTCCACCACTAACACTCCACCACTAACATTCTACTAATAACACTCCACCACTCTAAAACTCCACCACTCTAAAACTCCACCACTCTAATGCTCCACCACTCTTAACACTCCACCACTAACATTCTACCACTAACATTCTACCACTCTAACACTCCACCACTCTAACACTCCAGCACTCTAACACTCCACCACTAACATTTTACCACTAACACTCAACCACGCTATCACTCCACCACTCCACCACTAACATTCTACTAATAACACTCCACCACTCTAACACTCCACCACTCCACCACTAACATTCTACCATTAACACTCCACCACTCCACCATTAACATTCTACCACTAACACTCCACCACTAACATTCTACCACTAACATTCTACCACTCTAACACTCCACCACTCTAACACTCCAGCACTCTAACACTCCACCACTAACATTTTACCACTAACACTCAACCACGCTATCACTCCACCACTCCACCACTAACATTCTACTAATAACACTCCACCACTCTAACACTCCACCACTCCACCACTAACATTCTACCATTAACACTCCACCACTCCACCATTAACATTCTACCACTAACACTCCACCACTCGACCACTAACATTCTACTATTAACACTCCAACACTCTAATAGTCCACCACTCTAAAACTCCACCACTAACATTCCACCACTCTAACACTCCACCACCCTAACACTCCACCACTCTAAAACTCCACCACAGTAACACTCCACCACTAACATTCTACTAATAACATTCCACCACTCTAAAACTCCACCACTCTAAAACTCCACCACTAACATTCTACCACTAACACTCCACCACTAACATTCTACCACTAACACTCCACCACTCCACCACTAACATTCTACCACTAACACTCAACCACTTACATTCTACCACTAACACTCCACCACTCCACCACTAACATTCTACCACTAACACTCAACCACTTTAACACTCCACCACTAACATTCCACCACTAACATTCTACCACTAACACTCCATCACTCTAACAATCCACCACTCTAAAACTCCACCACAGTAACACTCCACCACTCCACCACTAACATTCTACTAATAACATTCCACCACTCTAAAACTCCACCCCTCTAAAACTCCACCACTCTTACACTCCACCACTAACATTCTACCACTAACACTCCATCACTCGAACACTCCACCACAGAAACACTCCACCACTCCACCACTAACATTCTACTAATAACACTCCACCACTCTAACACTCCACCACTAACATTCTACCACTAAAATTCTACCACTAACACTCAACCACAAACATTCTACCACTAACACTCCACCACTAACATTCTACCACTAACACTCTATCACTCTAACACCCCACCACTAACATTCTACCACTAACACTACACCACTCCACCACTAACATTCTACCACAAACACTCAACCACTCTAACACCCCACCACTAACATTCTACCACTAACACTCCACCACTAACACTCCATCACTCTAACACTCCACCACTCTAACACCCCACCACTCTGACATTCCATCACTATAACACTCCACCACTAACACTTCACCACTAACATTCTACCACTAACATTCTACCACTAACACTCAACCACTCTAACACCCCACCACTAACATTCTACCACTAACACTCCACCACTCTAACATTCCACCACTAACACTCCACCACTAACATTCTACCACTAACACTCCATCACTCTAACACTCCACCACTCTGACATTCCATCACTATAACACCCAACCACTCTAACACTCCACCACTAACATTCTACTAATAACATTCCACCCCTCTAAAACTACACCCCTCTAAAACTCCACCACTAACACTCCATCACTCTAAAACTCCACCACAGTAACACTCCACCACTCCACCACTAACATTCTACTAATAACACTCCACCACTCTAACATTCCACCACTCTAACACTCCACCACTCTAACACTCCACCACTAACATTCTACCACTAACACTCCATCACTCTAACACACCACCACTCTAATACTCCATCACTCATACACTCCAACACAGTAATACTCCATCACTCTTACACTCCACCAGACTAACACTCCATCACTCTAACACTGTAACACTCCACCACTCTTCAACTCCACCAGTCTAACACTCCACCACACTAACACTCCACCACTCCACTACTCCACCACAGTAACACTCCACCACTCTAACACTCCACCACAGTAACACTCCACCACAGTAACATTTCACCACGCTAACACTCCCCCACTCCACCACACTACCACTCTAACACTCCACCACACTAACACTCCACCACTCTAAAACTCCACCATTCCACCACTCTAATTCTCCACCAGTCTAACACTCCACCACTCCAACTCTCCACCACTCTAAAACTCCACCACTCTAAAACTCCACCACTCTAACACTCCACCACTTTAACACCCCACTACTCCACCACTCTAACACTCCACCACTCTAACACTACACCACTCTAACACCCCACTACTCCACCACTAAAATTCTACTACTATTACTCCACCACTCTAACACTTCCCCACTCCACCACTTTAACACTCCACCACTCTAACACCCCACTACTCCACCACTCTAACACTCCACCACTCCAACTCTCCACCACTCTAAAACTCCACCACTCTAAAACTCCACTACTCTAACACTCTACCACTTTAACACCCCACTACTCTAACACTCTACCACTTTAACACCCCACTACTCTACCACTCTAACCCTCCACCACTCTAACACTACACCACTCTAACACCCCACTACTCCACCACTCTAATTCTCCACCAGTCTAACACTCCACCACTCCAACTCTCCACCACTCTAAAACTCCATCACTCTAAAACTCCACCACAGTAACACTCCACCACTCCACCACTAACATTCTACTAATAACACTCCACCACTCTAACATTCCACCACTCTAACACTCCACCACTCTAACACTCCACCACTAACATTCTACCACTAACACTCTATCACTCTAACACACCACCACTCTAATACTCCATCACTCATACACTCCACCACTAAAATTCTACTACTATTACTCCACCACTCTAACACTTCCCCACTCCACCACTTTAACACTCCACCACTCTAACACTACACCACTCTAACACCCCACTACTCCACCACTCTAACTCTCCACCACTCTAACACTCCACCACTATAACACTCCACCACTAACACTCCACCACTCTAACACTCCACCACGCTGGTTTGCTATGTGTGATTGTGGCGCATGTTTATGAGGTCACCATATCAATCCCCTCCACCTCCGCCCCACGTCCCACACACTGTACTGTGAGACTGTGGCATGAGTCGATGAAGTCCTCGCCCACCATTTCACCAATCCAACAAACAGCTTCTCGATGTGTAACTGTGGCTAGACGTGGCCCACGTTTGTGAAGTCATTACGCACTGCATCACCACCCCTGTACTCAACACAGCCCCAAGACATGTTAGCTCACTGATGCTGCATTTCCTCACTCCACACTGGGTAACCACACACCTATGGTGGGCAGGGACAAAAGTAATGCCATGAGACATTTATAGATTCAGTGTACAGACACTGTGATTACATCCAGACTGTCCACAGTGAGGTGAGCAACCCTTTCCTCTCTGAGCTGCTGCCTGGTGCCCTGCTGCACAGCACTGCCTATCAAACCACCCAGCAGTTGAACTTCCCTCGGTGTATTAAATGGTCTCTGAGAGATCAAACATGTCACCCTGACGAGAAGAGGAGACAGCTCGGAGCTCTGGAAGCCTTTCAGTCTGACAGCCAAGCACGTTTGACTGGCAAACAGAGACATTTTTTCCCTTCCCCCTGCCAAAATGGGAGTATGTCTGTGATCCTGTAGCTCGACATCGCACACAAATATAGAAGCGCAATGAGAGACCCAGCGAGGGGTGAACCCTAGCCCGCTGGCTCTGAAAATAAGTTGAGGCGTCCCTCTCGCACAAAGGCAAAGCCCCATAACTCAGTTTTTTCCCCAAATGAAATCGCATGTGAACCGAATATTAGGAAGTGTGCATGGCTGCCAACAGCCGCCAAGCCATTATAGCCGGGCCTGTTAACCACATTTTCACCAGCAGACAATGCCCCTTTGTCCTCGTGTGTGGCTGTCCCCTCTGCCGGAACCCAGAGAGGAGCCCTGTACAATTAAACAGTGTGGGTGAGGAGAGGGGAGCAGAGGAGAGGAGAAGAGAAGAAAGATGGAGATTGGGGAGAGGAGAGCAGAAGAAAGGGGAGGAGAGGTGGAGAGGAAAGAGGATGTATAGACTGGAGTGTCAGTTCTGTTCTCTAGTTAATTAGTCACAGTCGTGTCAGCAGGAGGCAGGGGAGCCTGCCTTCATGGCCAGAGGAACCTTTCATGTGGTTACTCACGGAATGCTGTTGTTCATTCCTTCCTGCAACAAAAGCCACATGTTTTTATTTTTTTGTAGAGTATAGGCTGTCCCCATGGAAATATGAAGGAACAAGACAAGGTATGTCACGTATGAGTGGTATTCACCAAACAATCCTGACTGTGCCAATATGATAATATTTGGTTCATGTTGTTAAAAACATTTTGGACCATAAACTGGCCACCACCCCCTTTGCCTTCAGGACATTCTAACACATTGGTGCCTACTGTAAAATACAATATATTTAAGTAAAAATACTTAAAAGTATAACTTAAGTAATGTAAATGATGTCTGAGTGTTGGAGTGTGCCCTTGGTTATCTGCAAATAAATAAATAAAAATGCATTCTTGTTTGCATAATATAACTTTTTTTATTTTTATATTTGAAGAAATTATATTTATTTTTAATACTTAAATATATTCAAAACCAAATACTTTTAGACTCTTAATCAAGTAGTATTTTACTGGGTGACTTTCAATTTCACTATTTCACTTGAGTCAAGTATCTTTACTTTTACTCAAGTATGACAATTGGGTACTTTTTCCACCACTGTCTGTACTGCCTACTCACTCACTCACTCACTCACTCACTCACTCACTCACTCACTCACTCACTCACTCACTCACTCACTCACTCACTCACTCACCCACTCACTCACTCACTCACTCACTCACTATCTCATTTGCTGTCTAAGTAGCTACCCTGCCCTGTTAAACTCCTTCATCCTTGTTTGGGTATTTAACGGAGGTCATCCCAGGTTCTGTCACACATTCAAGTGTAAAGACGCCTCAAATAGTTTCTAGATATTGAAATTGCACGTATTTCTCTTCACTGGAGTTCAATCTCCTCGGCCCTGTCTAGCTCACTGGAGAGCGAGACTAGAATAAAACCGTGACCCGGCGCCTGTTTCCTGACAACTGTCCATGGTACTTTCCACTGCAGACTTGAGACAACTCTGAAAGCAGCGAGCGACTGCACTGGGCCTGAAGGCTTTCATTCCGATGCAGGAAGGGTGTGGCTCCTCTCAGTCAGAGAGTTTAAAGAGTCTCACAGACATACATTATTTTCATCACCTGCAATAAAACCACTCCTTTGAACACAAAATCATTACTGTCAATCATCAAATTGAACCCAATTGAGTTTGAATGAAATCATGAGAAGAGAAGAGACCAGCTGTCATCACTGTGATTTTACTTGAACTCTCGTCTCTTCTCTGAACTTTTACTGTGTCCGGACAGACGGGACACTATCTCTCTCCATTGCATGCAGCTCTCTCTGTCTCTCTATGAGTTCCATGTGTCCATGTGGCTGAATGTTTCCTCTCATAATCTTTGTGACTAATCTCTAGTGATGTTGCCCATGAGTGGTTAGCACCCTGCCCCATGCAGTGCAATGTAGCGTACTTTCCTCACTCTCTCTGTGACTCAGAGCCTCTGAGGAGCCCTAACTGCTCGCTAATCCTCTGATTGCTGTGTTTGGCCCCTCGGGCTCCTCAGCGCCAGGGCGGGCCAGGCTAACGACAGGCTAACGACGACGACAGTGAGCGTTTATAAACCAAATTAGGAGGCTAGAGTCTGGCTTGTCGTGTGGTGATTAGCCTGATCAAACGCTCGCTGACTGACTGACTGGCTGACTGTTCGCTGTGTCATTATGCTGATTAAAGGAGCCTCGGTTGGTCCCTAGCTACATGTAACACACATCTTTCTGCTGGGTTGGTTAAGTTAGCAGAGGTAGCCCTGCAGTAGTCTTTATCGTGCATGAAAGCCAAGGGGATGGTTGATGAGATGGTGTGAAGATAAGAGGTTTTGTGTTGATGGTGAAATTAAGGTTCAGTGTAGGTTGTGTGGCCGCAAAAAGGGGAGTCTGGTTTGTGAGGCTTTACATCTCAGTGGTTTAACTCTCTGGTGATGTTCTGGTTTGTGAGGCTTTACATCTCAGTGGTTTAACTCTCTGGTGATGTTCTGGTTTGTGAGGCTTTAAATCTCAGTGGTTTAACTCTCTAGTGATGGTCTGGTTTGTGAGGCTTTAAATCTCAGTGGTTTAACTCTCTAGTGATGGTCTGGTTTGTGAGGCTTTAAATC
The DNA here is from genome assembly GCF_021184085.1 of Oncorhynchus gorbuscha. NCBI lineage: Eukaryota > Metazoa > Chordata > Actinopteri > Salmoniformes > Salmonidae > Oncorhynchus > Oncorhynchus gorbuscha. The sequence goes on from NC_060182.1 coordinate 66,383,209, forward strand.
TCAGTGGTTTAACTCTCTGGTGATGGTCTGGTTTGTGAGGCTTTAAATCTCAGTGGTTTAACTCTAGTGATGGTCTGGTTTGTGAGGCTTTAAATCTCAGTGGTGATAGTACCTGATTTCTCACCACTGCCAGGTAGGACAGCTTCCATCACATTAATACAAAACAAAATACATTAAAACAAAACAAAATAAATATGCATGTACAATCAAATCTCTGTTATAATTTAGGTTTTCAAAAATTCGGTTTGAAAATTTACTACACCAGTATTAGTCATTTCAAGTCTGTGATTACTCCAACTGTGGGTTGTCCTTGACTGTGATAAAAGCAGCAGGAGGCTGTGAGCTCTTACAGATTATTACACTGAGGTCAGGAGAGAGAGAGAGAGAGAGAGAGAGAGAGAGAGAGAGAGAGAGAGAGAGAGAGAGAGAGAGAGAGAGAGAGAGAGAGAGAGAGAGAGAGAGAGAGAGAGAGAGAGAGAGAGAGAGAGAGAGAGAGAGAGAGAGAGAGAGAGAGAGAGAGAGAGAGAGAGAGAGAGAGAGAGAGAGAGAGAGAGAGAGAGAGAGAGAGAGAGAGAGAGAGAGAGATGGTCATCACGTTGACACACTGTACATCACTCCTCTCTGACTCAAAGTCTGTATGTGTGTGTCTGTATGTTGTGTGTGTGTGTGTGTGTCCGTGAGAAGAGTTTCAGAGCCAGACAGAGTGACCTAGCACCAGACAGAGAAGGGAGAGAGAATGGGAAGGGATAGAGAGACCACTTCTGCTCCATAGTCGAGAGGGGATTCCCTCGTGTAGGGCTTTCTGCTGAGTTTTTACAGAACTGAGCAGCTGGAGAGAAAGTACAGCAACAGATCCACACTAAGGTTACCTTAGGTCAGTCTTTTAGGGGGGGAAATGTATTCATATATTTCATTCTGCACAACTCATATTACATAGTTTTTTAGAATTCTTGTCATGTTTACTGTCAATGGGCATTTCAGTATTAAGTTTCAGTATGCCAGCATTGTTGTTCGTTTTGAACTACCCTTTTAACAGAAACTGTGCCTTGCCATGGTAACTACACTGAACAAAAATATAACGCAACATGAAATCATTTCAAAGATTTTAGTGAGTTACAGTTCATATAAGGGAATCAGACATGAAATAAATTCACAGGGCCCTTATCTATGGATACCACATGAACGGCAACACAGATATGCATCTGTTGGTTACAAATACCAATACAAATGACTTCGTCGTCAGATGGACGGTGTTTCCTCCGACACATTGGTGCGGCTGGCTTCCAGGGTTAAGCGAGCAGTGTGTCAAGATGCTGTGCGGCTTGGCAGGGTCGTGCTTTGGATGACTCTCCACCTTCGCCTCTCCCGAGTCTGTAGGATAGTTGTAGCAATGAGACAAGATCGTAACTAACAAATGGATATCACGAAGTTGGGGGGAAAAGTAGGTAAAGTAAAAATAATTTAAAAAGTAGGGGGCGTGGATCAGAAAACCCGTCAGAATCTGGTGTGACCATTTTCTTCAAGCAGTGTGACACATCTCCTTCGCATGGAGTTGATTAGGCTATTAATTGTGGCCTGTGGAATGTTGAATGTTGTCCCACTCCTCTTCAATGGCTGTGTGAAGTTGCTGGATATTGGCGAGAACTGGAACACGCTGTTGTGCACGTCGATCCAGAACATCTCAAACATGTTCAATGGGTGACATGTCTGGTGAGTATGTAGGCCATGGATGAACTGGGACATTTTCTGCTTCCAGGAATTGTGTACAGATCCTTGCGACATGCTGAAACATGAGGTAATGGCATGACAATGGATAATGGGTCATAACCCCATGGCAACCATGGGGCAATCTGTTCACAACGTTGACATCAGCAAACCGCTTGCCCTCACACGATGCCATACACGTTGATACACGCTCGCCCCCACACGACGCCATACACACTGATTCACCCGTGAATCTTCTTTAGCATGCCAGTGGCCATCGAAGGTGAGCATTTGCCCACTGAAGTCAGTTACAAAGCCGAACTGCAGTCAGGCCAAGACCCTGGTGAGGACGACAGCACACAGATGAGCTTCCCTGAGACGGTTTCTGACAGTTTGTTAGAAATCCTTCGGTTGTGTAACCCCACAGTTTCATCAGCTGTCTGTGTCACTGGTCCTAGATGATTCCGCAGGTGAAGAAGCCAGATGTGGAGGTCCTGGGCTGGCGGGTTACACATGGTTTGCGGTTGTGAGGCTGGTTGGACGTATTGGAGGCGGCTTATGGTAGAGAAATTAACATTCAATTATCTGGCAACAGCTCTAGTTGACATTCATGAAGTCAGCATGCCAACTGCACGCTCCCGCAAAACTTGAGACATCTGTGGCATTGTGTTGTATGACAAATCTACACTTTTTAGAGTGGCCTTTTTAATGTCCCTAGCACAAGGTGCACCTATGTAATGTTCATGCTGTTTTATCAGCTTCTTGATATGCCACACCTGTCAGGTGAATTAATTATCTTGGTTAAGGATAAATTCTCACTAACAGGGACGTAAACTTTTCATGCGCATGGAACATGTCTCAAATCCTGTGGCTGGTAGAGCTGAATCACCTGTAAAATACAGTATGACCACCAAAACTGACTTACATTTGTATTTGTATTTATTAGGGATCCCCATTACTCTTCCTCGGGTCCAAACACCAAAGCACCCACATTACATATATATAAAAAAAGATAAAACAGTGAACTATGTTTGTACTGAATGAGCTAAAGATAAAACAGTACATCATATACAGTTGAAGTCGGAAGTATACAAATACATTTATCCTAGATTTTCACAATTCCTGACATTTAATCCTAAGAAACATTCCCTGTCTTTGGTCAGTTAGGATCACCAGTTTATTTTAAGAATGTGAAATTTCAGAATAATAGTAGAGAAAATGATTTATTTTATTTTATTTCAGAAGTTTACATACTCTCAATTAGTATTTGGTAGCATTGCCTTTTAATTGTTTAACTTGGGTCAAACGTTTCGGGTGGCCTTCCACAAGCTTCCCACAATAATTTGGGTGAATTTTGGCCCATTCATCCTGACAGAGCTGGTGTAACTGAGTGAGGTTTTTAGGCTTCCTTGCTCGCACACGCTTTTTCATTTCTACCCACAAATTTTCCATATGATTGAGGTCAGGGCTTTGTGATGGCCACTCCAATACCTTGACTTTGTTGTCCTTAAGCCATTTTGCCACAACTTTGGAAGTATGCTTGGGGTCATTGTCCATTTGGAAGACCCAGTTGTGACCAAGCTTTAACTTGCCAACTTGATGTCTTGAGATGTTGCTTCAATTTATCCACAATTTATCCACATCACTTTCCTTTCTCATGATGCTGTCTATTTTGTGAAATGCACCAGTCCCTCCTGTAACAAAGCACCCCCACAACATGATGCTGCCACCCCCGTGCTTCACGGTTGGGATGGTGTTCTTCGGCTTGCAAGCCTCCCCCTTTTTCCTCCAAACTTAACAATTATGGCCAAACAGTTCTATTTTTGTTTCATCAGACCAGAGGACATTTCTACATGTGTCGTTGCAAACCGTGGTCTGGCATTTTTATGGTGTTGTTTGAGCAGTTGCTTCTTCCTTGCTGAGCGGCCTTTCAGGTTATATCGATATAGGACTCGTTTTACTGTGGATATAGTTACTTTTGCATTTGTTTCCTCCAGCATCTTCACAAGGTCCTTTGCTGTTGTTCTGGAGTTGATTTGCACTTTTCGCACCAAAATACATTCATCTCTAGGAGACAGAACACGTCTCCTTCCTGAGCGGTATGACGGCTGTGTGGTCCGATGGTGTTTGTACTTGCGTACTATTGTTTGTACAGGTGAACGTGGTACCTTGCTCCCAAGATGAACATGGGAAATTGCTCCCAAGGTGAACCAGACTTGTGGAGGTCTACAAATGTTTTTCTGAGGTCTTGACTGATTTCTTTTGATTTTCCTATGATGTCAAGCAAAGAGGCACTGAGTTTGAAGGTAGGCCTTGATATAAATCCACAGGTACACCTCCAATTGACTCAAATGATGTCAATTAGCCTATCAGAAGCTTCTAAAGCCATGCCATTCTAAAGCCATAAAGTACGTATCTCAGAGCATCGTAGCACCATTATGTGTAAAAACTTTGCGGCCCACTTCTTGGAGGCAGGCCACTCGATTTCGTCTCTGCGTTATATTGGCATCGAACATGTCACCCTCCCTAGGAGAGGGGGTGACCTTGATAATTTATTGTTAAAACGAGAGGCTGCCTGGATTTTTAATTTAAAGACCCTTGCGCCCTTCTGTCTCAATGTAGACTTTGATCTCAAGCCATTCTTGTGATTATTGTGACTTTGCCATTGTAATTGTTTGTAAACTTGTATAGTCAAATTAATCTATGATCGTATGCTATCCATTTGTTTGTATGCTGTTCTTTGTATGACATTTTAATATTTGATTATTAACCAATGATATTAGGCCACTCCTGGCCATGATTACAGACACCTGTGTCTTTTGACACTATATGAACGAGTCATCCCGCAGTGTTTGTGATTATACCCTGATGAAAACAGCTTGGCTGTCGAAACGTTGGTATTAACATTTTTGCATCTGAGCTCCTAGAGTGCGCTGCTCTTTTATTTTCAAGTTTCTACTCCGCTAGCCAGCACCTCGTCTTAATAGGTGTGCGTTTCTTTTTCTTCTAGATCATTCTAAAGCCATAAGCCATGCCATACAGTCAACTTAGTGTATGTAAACTTCTGACCCACTGGACATGTGATACAGTGAATTATAACTGAAATATTCTGTCTGTAAACAATTGTTGGAAGAATGACTTGTGTCATGCACAACGTAGATGTCCTAACCGACTTGCCAAAACTATAGTTTGTTAACAAGACATTTGTGGAGTGGTTGAATAATGAGTTTTAATGACTCCAACCTAAGTGTATGTAAACTTCCGACTTCAGCTGTAACATCCCTACACCACCACATATCCACAATACAAATGTTCAATACCACCATACAACAATATCACAATGTGTGTATATGCATGTGTCTGTACCTTTGTGTGCGTCTCTTCACAGTCCCCGTTGTTCCATAAGGTGTACTTTTACCTGCTTTTAAAATCTGATTCCACTGCTCACATCAGTTACCTGATGTGGAGTAGAGTTCCACTTAGTCATGGCTCTATGTAGTACTGTGCGCCTCCCATCGTCTGTTCTGGACTTGGGGACTGTGGAGAGACCTCTGGTGGCATGTCTTGTGGGGTATGCATGGGTGTCCGAGCTGTGTGTAGTATTTTAAACAGACAGCTCGGTACATTCAGCTTGTCAACACCTCTTACATAAACAAGTAATGATGAAGTCAATCTCTCTTCCACTTTGAGCCAGGAGAGATTGACATGCATGTCATTAATGTTAGCTCTCCGGGTACTTTTAAGGGCCAGCTGTGCTGCCCTGTTCTGAGCCAACTGCAATTTTCCCAAGTCTCTCTTTGTGGCACCTGACCACACGACTGAACAGTAGTTCATGTGCGACAAAACCAGGGCCTGTAGGACCTGCCTTGTTGATAGTGTTGTTAAGAAGGCAGATCAGTGAATTATTATGGACAGACTTTTCCCCATTTTAGGTACTGTTGTATCAATATGTTTTGACCTTGACAGTTTACAATCCAGGGTAACTCCAAGCAGTTTAGTCACCTCAACTTGCTAAATGTACACACCATTCATTACGAGATGTAGTTGAGGTTTAGGGTTTAGTGAATGATTTGTCCCAAATACAATGTTTTTAGTTTTGGAAATATTTAGGACTAACTTATTCCTTTTGACCCATTCAGAAACTAACTGCAACTCTTTGTTAAGTGTTGCAGTCATTTCAGTCGCTGTAGTAGCTGACGTGTGTAGTGTTGAGTCATCTGCATACATAGACACACTCGCCTTACTCAAAGCCTGTGGAATGTCGTTAGTAAAGATTGAAAAAAGCATTTACTTTACTGTAATATACTGTATTGTACTATACTGAACTATAATCTACTTTACTGTAATGTACTGTATTATACTGTACTGAACTATAATCTACTTTACTGTAATATACTGCATTGTACTGTACTGAACTATAATCTACTTTACTGTAATGTACTGCATTGTACTGAACAATAATCTACTTTACTGGAATGTACTGTATTGTACTGTACTGAACTATAATCTACTTTACTGGAATGTACTGTATTGTACTGTACTGAACTATAATCTACTTTACTGTAATGTACTGTATTATACTGTACTGAACTATAATCTACTTTACTGTAATGTACTGTATTGTACTGTACTGAACTATAATCTACTTTACTGTAATGTACTGCATTGTACTGTACTGAACTATAATCTACTTTACTGTAATGTACTGTATTGTACTGTACTGAACTATAATCTACTTTATTGTAATGTACTGTATTGTACTGTAGTGAACTATAATCTACTTTACTGTAATATACTGTATTGTACTGTACTGAACTATAATCTACTTTACTGTAATGTACTGTACTGTACTGAACTATAATCTACTTTACTGTAATATACTGTATTGTACTGTACTGAACTATAATCTACTTTACTGTAATATACTGTACTGTACTGAACTATAATCTACTTTACTGGAATGTACTGTATTGTACTGTACTGAACTATAATCTACTTTACTGTAATGTACTGTATTATACTGTACTGAACTATAATCTACTTTACTGTAATATACTGTATTGTACTGTACTGAACTATAATCTACTTTACTGTAATATACTGTACTGTACTGAACTATAATCTACTTTACTGTAATGTACTGTATTGTACTGTACTGAACTATAATCTACTTTACTGTAATGTACTGTACTGTACTGAACTATAATCTACTTTACTGTAATATACTGTATTGTACTGTACTGAACTATAATCTACTTTACTGTAATATACTGTACTGTACTGAACTATAATCTACTTTACTGTAATGTACTGTATTGTACTGTACTGAACTATAATCTACTTTACTGTAATGTACTGTATTATACTGTACTGAACTATAATCTACTTTACTGTAATGTACTGTATTGTACTGTACTGAACTATAATCTACTTTACTGTAATGTACTGTATTGTACTGTACTGAACTCTAATCTACTTTACTGTAATGTACTCTACTGTGCTGTGCTGTTCTGTGCTCTACTGTGCTGTACTTTTATGTCCACATTTGTGAAACATAGATGTTTATGATTCGTTCAGATATGGTCTGGACCAACCAAATTTGGTCTTGTTTGGGGGAAGAGCTCATTAAAATAATAGTCAGTGTGTAGAATAATACCCAGATATGCAGAGGAGGATACTACATTTGTGTACCAATTTAGGATACATCCCCATTTGTATTTGTATCTATTAGGGATCCCCATCAGTTCCTGCCAACGCAGCAACTACTCTTCCTGGGTTCCAAACACATTAAGGCACTTACATCACACATACAACAAAAAGACCACGAAGAGAATGGCATTCATGTCCATAACTATGCATTTCTGAGTAGCACAGATAAGGGACCCATGATGAAATTCCTTTACTGTAATCCAGGCATTAATCCACTTCATTTACTGCAGTTCAATGACCAAAATGATAAACCCAAGTTGTCATGTCATAGCTGACACCTTCTTCCTGCAGACATCTTTGAATCATAATTTGGAGCAGATTTGAAAAATGTTTTTAGAATACATGAACACATATATTTGCCCCTGTCTAAAAAGTCAAGTTGCAAAAAAAGTCAAGTAATCATTTCCCATTTCTGAAAAGATGATCTCTTGAAATAACCTCTTCTACTTTTTGGGAAGGTTGTCACGTCCCTAAAACATGTTTTATTGCACCAAAGATAATTAACTAATGCAAACAACTTGACATTTTTCTGCGGGAAAACGGAGAAAATATTGTATCAAAAACAATTTCATAGCCTGCAGCTTATATATCCTATCATTATCTGCATCTTTGCTCCACCGTAATTAACTTTTTTCTTTATTGCTTTTGGGAAGAGGGATGGGCTATGGACATTTTGAGCATGAGATTTATCGTAATGAAGGAAGAAGAGGCTTCAGTCTTTAGTTCGGTTTCACATTCTGGCTTGTTGAGCTGTTTTGCTGTTGAATTGTTCGATGTCTCCACGTTGAAAACCAGATGTACCATACTGTATATAGGCAACTGAAATTAGCTGCATGTGAAAATACAACTATGCTGAAATAGTTTTCATACGCTATGCTAAATGGGAGGATTCTTCTTCATGTTGTGTCTACAGATCGGATGTTGTTGGAAACATCTGTTTAACGCTATTACTCAGCAGGGAGGGGTCATGCCTTATGAAAAACAACAACATTCTGTAGAAGCTTCAAATTCACTTCAAATGGACTCTGTTTGTCTAGTGTTGGCTTCTTTTGATAGACAAGACGGTTCAAAAAACAATATATAATTCATTTATTTTCAAGAAGGATCTTCATTTTCATTCTTTACTTTCCTGTAAATTCGTTGTTGGTTGTAATCTGATCTATTATCTCCTTCATTAGTACAACTAGAGTCTCATTTAGTTAATTAATCACATGGTAATTAACACTTAATGGCATGACAAAATTACTTAATAGCACTTATATAAGCTTCTGGTAACTTAATTATTGCCAAACTTAGGTCACCATGCATAATCACTGGTGGTATTAGACTGTTACTTGTCCCTAATTGTCAGCTGCCTCAGTGTATGAAACTAGCTGTGGTTCAGGGCAGCTGTTATACAACTGCCCTGTGAAAACATTACAAGCCTGGGTTTGTTCATAATTCAATTCTCTCAGACAATGAGGTTATTAAAAGCATGATAGCAGGGATTTAATCAATACCACAGTAAGGGCCTAATGAAATATGACCATCTCATAAGAGAACGTAATTAAGCGTAAAGAAATGACTCATCGGAATATTGTAACTATAAACAGTAGATATAAGACTTTTAAAAAACAACCAGAAAATGATATTGTGATCATTTCCATCTCCTTGTCCAGTTATCCAAATACTTTTGTCGTCTGAATACTTTCCTGCCTGCATGCTAGTGTTCCTGTTCCGATATTTATTTTCCACATCGGAGGGTCCCAGTTAAAATAGCTTGTCCAGACGTTATGAATTCCGCTGACATCCCAGTGCATTGTATCATGACAAACTTGGACATTTGTGTCTCTCACCATACCAATTACGCCGTAGTTATTAAGTAAGGGCATGATATGTATTTTCTCCTTTTTGCTTGTCTGAGGGAGGTGTGGTAATGTATTTACCATACATTCACAGAGGTCAGTCCCCTCAGAACTGCCATAGACATTCACAGAGGTCAGTCCCCTCAGAACTGCCATAGACATTCACAGAGGTCAGTCCCCTCAGAACTGCCATAGACATTCACAGAGGTCAGTCCCCTCAGAACTGCCATAGACATTCACAGAGGTCAGTCCCCTCAGAACTGCCATAGACATTCACAGAGGTCAGTCCCCTCAGAACTGCCATAGACATTCACAGAGGTCAGTCCCCTCAGAACTGCCATAGACATTCACAGAGGTCAGTCCCCTCAGAACTGCCATAGACATTCACAGAGGTCAGTCCCCTCAGAACTGCCATAGACATTCACAGAGGTCAGTCCTCTCAGAACTGCCATAGACATTCAGAGGTCAGTCCCCTCAGAACTGCCATAGACATTCACAGAGATCAGTCCCCTCAGAACTGCCATAGACATTGACAGAGGTCAGTCCTCTCAGAACTGCCATAGACAATCAGAGAGCTGCTCTTAATGTGAAGTCTAACTCTGGATGAACTGTGCTAAAGGGGTTGAGACGCCACACAGAGCTTTCTTAATGCTTCAGTCTGGCACAATGCCTTCTGACTCACTATACACACCAGCCATGCCATACTACGCAAAGTCTACCTTGAGTTTGTTTTCAAGATGAATTTCAGAAACATATGTTGATCACCCGTCCAGTGCTGTTTGTTGATAGAAAGTTGTCCGCCCTTCCGAAACAATTACTTGTTCAAACTAAATTGTTACCAAGAGACCAATACAGGAAATATCCACATTATCAGATTGGAGACCAGCTCCAGAGAATCTGGCCCTTGTGGTTGCCGGTCGACCACCAGAACATTTGATTTACTACAACACTTAGCACAACTTTAACCTTGACCAACGTTATATAGAGTTTAGCGTGCTCAGCCAAACAATTTAGGGGAGACGGGGTTTGGAAATTGGTTGACCACATAATCAGCAGATGCCGCCTCCCTTCCTCTACCTGGAAGCCATCTAGTTGGCGACCCCTGAAGGTGTTATCCATCAACAGGTGTTGACAGATCTCATCATTTTGTTAAATTCATCTTGAGGCTTATCTGTAATGTGAGAGAATTCATTTGAGGGTTTTACCCAAAGTTTATTTTTCTCATACAATTCTAACAGTTGTGAGTCTTTTAGCTTTTTATTTCCGAGTTGTAGAACTAACCAGACCACCTCCCAGAATCCACCAAAAATAAACTCACTACTACTGTGGCGAAGCATGGCGTGTTTCTCACACAGAAACCCTAACTTTCATTCATACAGTGCAACAAGCCAAACATATAAAACCATTCCCACCCTAATAAACTGGGGCCTTTTTTCTGCCACAAAGGGAACTGGCTCCCATGAGCGTTACACTCTAACCCCCCCCCTGTCTACAGGGCCTATTGGGTAAAAAGCTTCCTTTCCAGCTAGGAGGAAAAGCGGTCAGGGAACCAAGCCAAGGATATGACCCAGTACCCACGCCCAATCAGAGTCACTGTAAACCAGGAACCTCACCTGACTCAAACGCTGAAGACAGCAAAAGTGGCAGGTTTGTAACCCAATAAAAGTTTCTACATTTTTCTCTACAGAGTGAAATAGTTGCTATTTTCACTCTTATCACCTGGTATTTCACTCGTATCAAGAATTTGGGATACCAAGCTGCTAATGTTAGTTCGGTGAGTATTTAGCATACCTCATATGTGTGTGTCTGGATAATTGGTCTGTTGTGAGAGAGGAGCAGGTGTAACCTCATTGTGGTTATCGGGGAACGGCAGGAGCTCTCTTAGACTGCATCAGATTAGCGCTGTTTAGAGAGCACCTCCATCTCACATACAGCCTGCCCTAGTGTGCTAACTGTCAGGGCCTCGCAACTGTTTTTGGAGGTGCTCTCTTCCTCATTACAAATAGCGTGAGAGCTTCAGCGTCCCTCTCTCACTTCTCTTCTCTCTCTTCTCTCTCTTTTCTCTCTCCTCTTCTCTGTGCTACAGGAGTGAGGTTTTTGAGGTGAAGCACACTCTTTTCTCACACAAAGCGCGTCAGATGTTGCACATCACGTGCTCACATGTGTTCACTTCTCAGCATGAGATATACTGCTGCTTAATGTGATGGAGCTAAGAATACCATTCTATACTTGCCTATGGACAGGGCTCCTGTCTACTTGTATTTATGTATTCCGATGATCGTGTCTGGATGCATATTCATCTATGGGTAGCCTATCTCTCTTGAGTTGCCAATCATTAGATATAGATCTTGCAAAAATGACGAAGAACATGAGATGTTTGGCATTTGACTTTTTGTTTACCAGCTAATTTCAAAAGAAAGTACGTTAGAAGCACAATCTATAGGCAGAGTTGAACTGTAACACTATGACTTCTGAAAACATGTATACATGTATTTCCATGGTATTAAATTCAGGAATTGGAAACATACAATAGCCACAAACAATATCCTCTTTAATTTCAGTCCATTTTTAAAAAGTATTTTCCAAACTGCTTTGCCTGTGTAATGCAAGTTGTTAAACTCACCGCCAGACTATTTCTCTCACATGAGGCAGTCTATTTGAATTGCTTTCAAATTGAACTGGAGGATTTAATGACTTTTGGCCTTTTGTTCTATTACAGTTTTCTTTCATTTTCTCCACTGAATAAATTGTAAAAGGATATTGCATATTCATTAATGATTTCCAATGGTGATTACAGCTTTAAACACTCTATTTTTCCATCCTATCTTTTGCATGCACGTTGGTTTTCCCCTGTCGCTACAGTCAAAATACAAATTCAAGCATCCGAAGCGCTTTACATAAGAGGCCCGCTAAGCGTAAGATCTGATCCCAACTCGGTCCTTATTCAGACATTAGAGGGTTGCACACTAAGTAAGGCCGTAATGCTTTAAATGAGAATAATCAACAGCCAGACCTCATGCTCCAGTCTGAATTGTAGCGGGAGAGAAACATTTAGTGATGCGGAAGAATGAGAGTGAGAGAAAGACATGGTGCAGAGATGCGGCTTTGTCAAGAGGAAACTATAAATGACTGAGTATCTGTCTGAGCTGTGAGAACACTGAAACACCACCCTCTGTCACTCTGCTCACTGCTCCAGTAGGGATATCAGAGGCTTGTTCTCATATGAGCGGCAGATGTGTATGCGTGTGCGCGCAGCTTGTGCGCATGTTTATAGAGGGGGAAACTGGGCTCCAGAGATTTTAAGATTTATTCTGCAAACAATTAGGAGCTGGTAGTGCTTATCCAGTGGTTCTCTAATTACCACAGCAACCAGGATGTAATCGAGGGTAGATTTTCTGTTGCTGTTTATTTTTTATGTAGTAGGGAACCAATCTCCCAGACCTCCTCAGATTAATACTCTCACAGCAACATGCCCTCGATAAAATGACAGGTTGGGGACTTTTTAAATTAATAGCAAAATGATGCAAACACATTTTCAAGCAGCTAGAAAGTGACGAAACCAATGTAAAACTTCTGTTCTGTTTGTCACAGGAGAATATCTGACTTCCAATCTAAATCTAACTGTTGAAAACTCTGAATTAACCGTATAAACTGTTGGCTGAGGCCTTTCGCAATTGAACACAATTGAATCTTCTATCACTATATGTAATCTATTTTATTACATTGTTATTTAATAATCTTATAATTTATTATTTCATTATATCAGCGGGAAAATTCTCTCCAAACTTAGCCAACAGTTTATACAGTTAAATCAGAGTTTTCAACAGTTAGATTTAGAGTGGAAGTCAGATATTCTCCTGTGACAAACAGAACAGACGTTTTACATGGTTTCTTCACTTTCTAGCTGCTTGAAAATTTGTTTGTATCATTTTGCTATTCATCTAATTTGAACACAATTGAATCTTATATTACTATATGTAATCTAATTTAGTACATTGTTATTAATAATCTTGTAATGTATTGTTTTATTATATCAGCGGGAAAATTCTCTCTAAACTTGACTTCAATCTAGGCTTTAATCCAAGTACTGCAGGACTGAGGTAACCATGGAAAAAAATGGCTCCTTCATTAACAGCAGTCTTTAGCCTGAGTGTAATGCACTCACCTCACCACACAGGCCAAGAGTACCTCCTGTAAGTAGTGAAGGAGACAGACCAATGTTTTTTTCTCTTTCTGTTTTATCGTATCGCTGTGTTCCAGTAAAGGCCGGTCCGATGGAGCCTTCCTTCCTTCTATTCTCCCAGAGAGCTAGAAAAAAAACCTCTTGATGGCTGTGGTGAGAAGCCCATTATTGGTGTGCTCCATCAAGACTATATCAGACGCAGCCCTGAGGCCCACAGCTGTAAGGGCCCTGTCACTAACGGCCTCGGCTACTGTATGGACCCATGCCTCCTTTTACACCCATTTAATAGGAATGTTAGGGCATTCAGCGTGTGTGGTACGATCCTTTCAGAGAGGGTCTACTCAAAGACCAAAACAAAGTCTCTCTTTTAGAAGTGTTGCTGTCCCTGCTGTTTTGGAAAATGCACACACCCCCACACTCCTTCGTGTTGCCAAACAGACGAGGCCACACATTTTAAACAACTGGGAGCGGGTGGACCGCCAGAGCCGCCAATATCATTCTCTCTCTGACGCCTCGAGCCACAGACATGACAGAGGAGAGAGAGAGAGGGAGAGAGAGTATTGAGGGGAGGAGAGAGTGCTTACCTCTCAGTAGAGTGGGGCCGTAGTTCCCGAAGCAGTCAAAGATGCTGTTGGAAGCCATGTCCTCGTGGCTGAAGTGGTGCCAGAGCCGTCGTCAGCCCTCTCTACAGTCGATAACGACCAACCTTGGAGAGAAACGGTGGTTGAAATAGAGAACGAAAGAGTGAGAGAGAGGAGAGCGAGGGAGAAGGATAGATCCTGGAACTCGGAGCCCATTTGCAACCAAGAATTTGGGGTTTGTAACTACCGCAGGAATCCCTCGCCACAAGCCTGCAAAGAGAGCAGTATAAGTATGCAGCACCAGGGGTATGAGACATTCAGAAAGAAAGAGAGGAAGAGGGAATGATAGGGGGAGAGGGAGTGAGAGAGAGGGAGAGGGAGAGAGAATGGTAGGCTGGGGGGATGAGGGGGAGGGAGAGAGAATGGCAGGCTGGGAGGGTGAGGGAGAGGGAGAGTGAGAGAGAATGGGAGGGTGAGGGAGAGGGAGAGAGAATGGTAGACTGGGAGGGTGAGGGAGAGGGAGAGAGAATTGGCAGGCTGGGAGGGTGAGGGAGAGGGAGAGAGAATGGCAGGCTGGGAGTGTGAGTGACAGAGAGAGAATGGCAGGCTGGGAGGGAGAGGGAGAGTGTGGCGACACTGAGATGCAGCGGTATCCATCCCTCTCCAGGACTCTGGCCTTCCAATGCACTCACCGTTGTTGTATCGGGTCTGGATGTCTTGTTAGCAGGCCACGGTGGGGTGGCAGGGAGGTGTGGTGCTGTGCTGGTCCGGTCCGTCAGTGGGCAGGGGCTCTGAGGTTAGCCAGGTAATCTCTCTCTCTGTCAGGAGACGTGGTGTCCCACGGTGGTGACCTGACTGGAGCGTCAGTGTTAGCTAGCGCCGGCTAAAGCCACAGCTCTCTTTGCGTCCTCGCCATCCTCCAACTCCCCTCCGTGAGTGGAGGAGCCCACGTCACATGTCACATGAGGTCACAGGGCCTCTCCTCCTCTCCCCTCTCTCTTTTCGCTCTTACTCGGTGTAGCTTATTTTTCCTCTTTGCTTTTACTTTTTCAGCTCTCTGCTTCCCTCTCTCTTTTCTCTCTCTCTTTTGATTGGTCGGCCAAGTTTTGGAAATGTTCTGTTTTCTTTAAGTTCAAACCAGGCAGTGGCCTACGCCATTCAAAGTCTGTGAGGCTTTCAGAGGGCGCCGAAACCCAATGTGAACAACCAGAATAGCATTGAACACGCATTAAGAGAAATAGAAATAAGAGAGAATAAAGAGTGAGAGTGAGGGAGAGAGAGAGACCGAGAGAGAGCGTTGACTGTGGAGACTGGGGCTTGCCGCTGCGCAGAGAGAGGAAAGGAGCAGAGCAGAGTAGAGAGGGTTCTGTCTCTGAGCGCTTTCAGAGAGAGACTGTGTGTATGTATGTGTTTGTGTGTGTATGTCTGACTCACTGCGCATCTGTGTTTGTAAGAGCTGGTGGTTTTGGGCCTGGAAAACCAACCCTCCACCCTCACTTACCGCTTGATAGTATCGTAATCTTAGCTGCAGTGCTGCTCTGCTCTGCTCTGCTGTCCCCTCTAATTCTTACTACCTCTCTCTCACACACTGTCCCTTTCACTCTGCTTCTCACCAAGTCTATTCTTACCTACCACACAATACAATTATTTGTGAATATTTATTTCACACCTGTAATACAGGACAAAGGAGCAATACACAAAGGTTGATGAAATATGTAGAAAATACAGTATATAAACATAGATCCACTACTACATAACTTACTAAAAAGCATTTTGGCTTTAAGCACAGCCTGAGAGTGAATAGCATATTTCCAGTGTATTGTGGGTATGTCAGAGTTTCCCCCCCTCAAATATCTAAACCGGATTTAACCTGATTGTGGTTTTGACACTTTCAGAAAACACAATCTGGTCAGGGCTCTAAAAAGAGAAGCCTATAGAGCCCTCCATTTGATATATTGCATAACTACACAAGTGTACGAAACATGTGTTGCTGCCTTGTTATCTTGTTGTCTTAGGCCTCTCTTTATGTAGTGTTGTGCTGTCTGTCTTGTTGTGATGTGTGTTTTGTCCTATATTTATATTTTATATATATTTGTAATTTTTAATCCCAGCCCCTGTCCCCGCAGGAGGCCTTTTGCCTTTTGGTAGGCCGTCATTGTAAATAAGAATGTGTTCTTAACTGACTTGCCTATGTAATAGTATAATTTTAAACCGTCCCCTCGCCCATACCCGGGCGCGAACCAGGGACCTTGTGCACACATCAACAACAGTCACCCACGAAGCATCGTAACCCATCACTCCACAAAAGCCGCGGCCCTTGCAGAGCAAGGGGAACTACTACTTCAAGGTCTCAGAGCAAGTGACGTAACCGATTGAAACGCTATTTAGCGCGCACCGCTAACTAAGCTAGCCGTTTCACATCCGTTACACCTAGTTAAATAAAGGTTAAATAAAAAAACATTAAGAACACCTGCTCTTTCCATGACATAGACTGATCATCCCTTATTGATGTCACTTGTTAAATCCACTTCAATCAGTCCAGATGAAGGGGAGGAGACGGGTTAAAGAGGGATTTTTAAGCTTTGAGCCAATTGAGACGTGGATCGTGTGTGTGTGCCATTCAGAGGGTGAACGGGCAAGACAAAACATTGAAGTGTCTTTGAATGGGGTATGGTAGTACGTGCCAGGCGCACCGGTTTGTGTCAAGAACTGCAACGCTACTGGGTTTTTCTCTCTCAACAGTGTATATGTAATATGAATGGTCTACCACTCAAAGGACATCCAGCCGTCTTGACACAACTGTGGGAAGCATTGGCGGCAACATGGGCCAGCATCCCTTTGGAACGTGAGTCCATGCCCTGACAAATTGAGGCTGTTCTGAGGGCAAAAGGGGGTGCAACTCAATATTAGGAAGGTGTTCTTAATGTTTTGTACACTCAGTGTATGTTACAAGATGATACAAGATGCAAACCAGACAGACACACAGACAGAGTTGCAGACAGACATTGTCCTCTAAAGTACTAGACACTGCATGTGCGAGTCATGTAATTGGGTGTGCCTTAGCTAGCTAAGCTGTCCAAACTTTCTCTCTCTCTTTCTCTCTCTCTCTTTCTCTCTCTCTCTCTCTCTCTCTCTCTCTCTCTCTCTCTCTCTCTCTCTCTCTCTCTCTCTCTCTCTCTCTCTCTCTCTCTCTCTCTCTCTCTCTCAGTCACGCTAACCATGTCTGGACAACAGGACCCACAACCACTGTCTGGACAGTCATGTGACCCACGGTTACCCTGGGCAACCAGTGTTTGTTTGTGTGTGTCCGCACATGTATCTTTTTATGCTACTTGTGAGTTTGTATGCATATGTGAGTACTGTTGTAAATCATTTTAGGATTTGCAGCATTTTGCATGTCTATGACTCATAGCCATGTTTGTCTATGTGTAGTGAATGACTCGTGACCCGCACGTGCTCATGTGCTAATTGCTGGACAGGGCTGTATGCTCCATGCTCTGGTCTGTGTGTTAGTGTGTATCTGTGCGCCTCAGAGCCCACACTGCCCTGTAAATGAGCAGTTGCCGTTGGTTAGGCGGCAACGCGGGGACGGGAAAATGACATGGCGTTGGGGAGTGTGGCCGAAGGCTGAGGTCACAGCACGGCCCCAGGGCTTTATTCAGTACTTCTCCTCGGCCACTACAGGCCTCCGACAAAACCTCACACCCACAGCACAGCCTCCCCTTCTCACACCTCTGCAGCCCACGCTGTGCCAGGCCACCAGGGGATTACAGCTCTGTGGAACTGTTATGTACTGTACCAGAGAGCCTGGATAAGACATCCTGGGCGGTAGTTAGACATATTTGACATGTTCTGTGAAGAGGTCGTATGCTATATGGATTCCAGCTCTAGGGAAGACCCTTTCTGCGTTGCACACACAGCCCTCAACACAGAGTTGTTCAGTCGGGACACATCCCACCAGACATGCCACCAGGGGTCTTTTCACAGAACTTAAAACTTACTACCCTCTCCACTACTGTCCCATCGATGTGGATAGTGGGGTGCTCCCTCTATGTGGTATTTTATTAGGATCCCCATTTGCTGTTACAAAAGCAGCAGCTACTCTTCCTGGGGTTCAACACAAAACATGAAACATAATACAGAATGACATAATACAGAACATCAATAGACAAGAACAGCTCAGGGACAGAACTACATACATTTTTTTAAAGGCACATGTAGCCTACATATCAATGCATACACACAAACTATCTAGGTCAAATAGGGGAGAGGCGTTGTGCCGTGAGGTGTTGTTTTATCTGTTTTTTGAAACCAAGTTTGCTGTTTATTTGAGCAATATGAGATGGAAGGAAGTTCCATGCAATAAGGGCTCTATATAATACTGTACGCTTTCTTGAATTTGTTCTGGAGGGACTGTGAAAAGACCCCTGGTGGCATGTCTGGTGGGGTAAGTGTGTGTTTGTAAATTGACTATGCAAACAATTTGGGATTTCCAATACATTCATGTTTCTTCTAAAAAAGAAGAAGAAGTGATGCAGTCAGTCTCTCCTCAGAGTCGATCAGGCCTGACTGGCCTGACTGAGCAACTCTGTGTTGAGGGCTGTGTGTACAACGCAGAAAGGGTCTTCCCTAGAGCACTAATCTCCTCTATTACTCTCCACTACTCTCCACTACTACTCTCCTCCACTACTCTCTACTACTCTCCACTACTACTCTCCTCCATCACTCTCTACTACTCTCCACTACTACTCTCCTCCACTATGTTCCTCTACTACTCTCCTCTACTACTCTCCTCTCTTACTCTCCACTATTACTCTCCTCTCCTCCACTACTCTACACTACTACTCTCCACTACTACTCTCATCCACAACTCTCCAATACTGCTCTCCACTACTCTCCTCTATTACTCTCCACTACTTTCCTCCACTACTATCCACTACTACTCTCCTCTACTACTCTCCTCTACTCTCCTCTATTACTCTCCTCTATTAATCTTCTCTACCTCTCTCCTCCACTACTCTCCTCTACTACTCTCCTCTACTACTTTCCCCTATTACTCTCCTCTACTACTCTCCTCCACTACTCTCCTACTACTCTCCACTACTCTCCTCTATTACTCTCCACTACTCTCCCCTAATACTCTCCTCTATTACTCTAATTTATTAATATCCTCTACTACTCTCCTCTACTACTCTCCTCTATTACTCTCCTCTACTACTCTCCCCTATTAATCTCCTCTACTACTCTCCTCTACTACTCTCCCCTATTAATCTCCTCTACTACTCTCCACTACTCTCCTCTATTACTCTCCACTACTCTCCTCTACTACTCTCCACTACTCTCCTCTATTACTCTCCACTACTCTCCTCTAATACTCTCCACTACTCTCCTCTATTACTCTCCACTACTCTCCTCTAATACTCTCATCCTCTACTCTCCTCTACTACTCTCCTCTATTACTCTCCTCTACTACTCTCCTCTACTACTCTCCTCTATTACTCTCCTCCACTACTCTCTTCTACTACTCTCCTCTACTACTCTCCACTTCTCTCCTCTATTACCCTCCACTACTACTCTCCACTACTACTCTTCTCCACTACTCTCTACTACTCTCCACTACTACTCTCCTCCACTACTTTCCTTTACTACTTTCCTCTACTACTCTCCTCTATTACTCTCCACTACTACTCTCCTCCACAACTCTCCAATACTGCTCTCCACTACTCTCCTCTATTACTCTCCTCTACTCTACTCCACTACTCTCCACTACTACTCTCATCTACTACTCTCCTCTACTCTCCTCTGTTACACTTCTATAAATCTCCGCTACTACTCTCCTCCACAACTCTCCAATACTGCTCTCCACTACTCTCCTCTATTACTCTCCTCTACTCTACTCCACTACTCTCCACTACTACTCTCATCCACTACTCTCCTCTACTACTCTCCACTACTCTCCTCTATTACTCTCCACTACTCTCCTCTACTACTCTCCACTACTCTCCTCTATTACTCTCCACTACTCTCCTCTAATACTCTCATCCCCTACTCTCCTCTACTACTCTCCTCTACTACTCTCCTCTATTACTCTCCTCTACTACTCTCCTCTATTACTCTCCTCCACTACTCTCTTCTACTACTCTCCTCTACTACTCTCCACTTCTCTCCTCTATTACCCTCCACTACTACTCTCCACTACTACTCTCCTCCACTACTCTCTACTACTCTCCACTACTCTCCTCTGTTACACTTCTATAAATCTCCGCTACTACTCTCCTCCACAACTCTCCAATACTGCTCTCCACTACTCTCCTCTATTACTCTCCTCTACTCTATTCCACTACTCTCCACTACTACTCTCATCTACTACTCTACTCTGTTACACTTCTAGAAATCTCCGCTACTATTCTCCTCTACTACTCTCCTCTACTACTCTCCACTACTCTCCTCTAATACTCTCCTGTACTACTCTCCTTTACTACACTCCTTTACTACTCTCCTCCACTACTCTCCTCTACTACTCTCCTCTACTACTCTCCTCTAATACTCTCCTGTTCTACTCTCCTTTACTACTCTCCTCTACTACTCTCCTCTAATACTCTCCTGTTCTACTCTCCTTTACTACTCTCCTCCACTACTCTCCTCTACTACTCTCCTCTACTCTTCTCTTATCTATTCCCCTCATCTACTACTCTCCTCTATTACTCTCCTCTACTCTACTCCACTACTCTCATCTACTACTCTCCTCTGTTACACTTCTATAAATCTCCGCTACTATTCTCCTCTACTACTCTCCTTTACTACTCTCCTCCACTACTCCCTTACTATTCTCCTCTACTCTACTACTCTCCTCTATTACTCTCCTCCACTACTCTCCTCTACTACTCTCCTCCACTACTCTCCTCTACTACTCTCCTCTAATACTCTCCTCTAATACTCTCCTCTAATACTCTCTACTACTCTCCTTTACAGCTCTCCTCTACTACTCTCCTCTGTTCCTGAGCTGTTGGAATGGAGGGCCTCTGTGGCTTCCTGGCCTGTTTCATCTGTATGTGTTTATGGAGGGGGAGACCAAAGATCAGTAGTAGAGAACCGTAATAGGATCATTGGTCTCACAGTAGGGGCTTTGCCGGCTAGGTCTGTGGCAATGCGTTTGGGTGTAGCAGAAGTGGTGTACAATGTTTAAACTTTACATCGGAACAACAGTGTATGTGGTTTGTATGCATAATTTAAATATTGTTGTTCGTGGTATGTCAATGATATATTATGTATTCACATTTAATTGATTCCTTTTCAATTATATTGGTATTTTGGAAGTTTACAAGAAGAAAACCACTTCAGACAATCAACAGTTTCCTTTTTTTGCTGTTGCTGTGTGTGAAGAAATTGCATCTGGATTGTCCATGGGGGAACATAGAAAAAGGAATCAACCCCAGCCTTTCTCTTACTGTAGTTATACTACATGTGACCATATTGTTGCTGAGCAATAAATACCATTGGCTCTGTCCATCTACTTGCCCTAGCTCAATCACAAATTCAACTGAGTGGATTCAAGGCTTTGTCTTTGTCCTCTCTTCTCTCTGTATTTCCTCTTTGCCTAGGTAAACATCTGCTCCGTGTTTTGAAATGCATCCCAGTTGCTCTGCCCATATGACCGTGAGAGAAATGGCCAGAAGATCATTGTGGTCTTTTGGATCATTTTTTCTGCTGCCCATGCCTTGTTTATCAAGTCCCTGTATTTAAGCTCAATATAACTCCTGTTTTGCTGAGAAAACTGTGGTTGTTTAATCACTGTCAGTGGTCCTACGCCTTTCGGGTGTGGCTCGGGAGGCAAAAAGGACCGAGTGCGGTCGTGCGTCCAGCTGCAAAGGGTCTTATTTTGTGGTCTAAAAATTGCAGGCTTCCCCATATGTTCCCCATAAACGTGGAATGCACTGTGGGATTTGAGAAGGCTTTTATAATGAAGTGGCCGCCATTGCATCCATCGCCGGCGGGGATATGGGCCGCCCTTTTGTCCACTGGTCCTGGGCTTGGATTGGATTTAGACAGTAGTCAGGCTTAGTATCCTTACCGTTCACAACCACCTTGTCTTCTCTTGCTATACCAACACTGCCCATTCGTAATTGTAGAAAATAGATGTGAGTGCTTGTTACTTTTATATGTTTCTGTGCATATAAAGTTTTGTACACAGGTTGTTATTAAGGATTGATCTGGGACACATTTTAACACTGCAGATGATGATAACGTGTGAAAATGTGAAAATAACATACAGTTAAAAACACAGCCAAACTGTCAGTCCTTTCCTGAACTCATTGAGAGCCTTGTGAAGCATTGTTACTGCAGTTATACCATCCCAAACGGAGCAAGCCCACGCCGCTAGGCCTTGTGTGTTTTTGCTAAAGCAAGGTACTCCCAGATGCAGTGCAGTGGTTGAGAATTCAGTATCGTGGTTGGAAGTGATCACTCTGCCCATTATTTATTTATTGGCTCTAGCAGACATAGAGACTGTGGTGAGCCCACAGAGAGCAGAGCAGGCCGTTGTGTCGCTCTATCACACACCATAGGGGAGCTCTGCCCTGTGGCAGCTAGGCCTGCACAACAGACCCTGCAGGCAGGGCCGGAACTCTGGGAGACCACTGTCAGGGGAACATACTGTAGGGATAGAAGGAGAAACTCTTTAAAGACAAGCCAGGTTTTATGTTGTGGTGGAGCAGTAGGACTTAGTGGAGGGGAACTTTAGAGGATCCAGACTAATACACTCTGATATAGATCATGTTGAAAATAGGTATAATAAAGTACAATACTGACGGTGGAATTATAAAACAGAGTTTTGAAGATTAGTTGTGTTACAATCTCTTTACTATTTTCTGGTTCTGTGGTGCACCCCCCCCCCCCCCCGCTTGCTTTACCCTAGCTCTTCCTGTTTCTCAGACACAGTGTGCCAACCGAGACACTAAACTCTCTGCTTCTCACGAGCCGCCAAAGCATTCACGGTTTGCATGTACTTTGGATTGTGACTTAAAAATATTAAACGGGTGTCATTGTATGAAGCTGTGCTGTCTCACGTGTATTTGGAAAGGGTTTTGATTTGTTTTGGTTTAACCATCAGTGCGATGGTAACGACACCGTGGGGTACCATACTATGGAGTGCCACGGCGATACTGCAGCTGTACCTGGGACAGAAAATGGCTGTGTGTGTGTCAGCGTCGTTTTCTCTTCACTGGCGGCAACAGTGATTGATGGGCGCTGAGTGGGTGGAGCTGCCTTCTGTGGGGTTTCCATCTCTTACAGTCGATAATCTCCGGAGCCTCTCAAAAATCCCCAGCAACCCCGAGACCTCAAACACCCAAAACACCAAGCCCACATTCCCTAAACCAAACCAGGCCGGGCCCAGCTCAGACCAGACCAGATCAGACCTAACCCAGACCAGAATACGGTCTACCATCAACCCAGGTGCTCTCCACCAACCTCACAATGCTGCCAGGAAACGCAGAGGAAACATTGCTGCAACATTGCGCATTTGCATCAAAACACTTCTTCTACATGATTGTTGTTTCTGTCTTTCCAGCTGCTTGTAACTCATGTCAATTGCGCACTATGTCTGTTTTCAGGGAGGTTTTGGCAGAGCATTTGTTTTACACAGTTACTAAGTCATTTAGGCCGACCGTGTTTTATTACCTGTGTGTGTGTGTGTGTGTGTGTGTGTGTGTGTGTGTGTGTGTGTGTGTGTGTGTGTGTGTGTGTGTGTGTGCGTGCGTGCGTGCGTGTTTCCTGTGGTTCAGACAGAGGTTTGGATGTGATAGACTGGTCTGCTCACACGCTCGTCTGTCTGTGGAGGCAGGATGCTGCTCCACGCTAGCTACTCAATTAGTGCACAGACAGCTGCACGGTGACTTACTTTCTGTGTTTGTGTCTGTGTCTGTGTGCGTGCGCGTGTGTGTGTGTGTACGTGTGTGTGTGTGTGTACGTGTGTACGTGCGTGTGTGCACGTACTGCCTGTACTCTTTCACATGTATACAGTACTTGACTTGGACTGAAATAGGTTCTGTTTATATTATATTATTTATACTGTTTATATTTAGGTGCAGGAGCTCCACAATACTTTTGCTCTAATATTCTATGAGGAACAGGAGCTCAAGCAGTAGAACATTTGAGGTGCCGGTACTCAGCTCCAGTGAGCTCCTGTCCAAGTCAGGCTCTGCATGTATGGCAGAGCCTGGTGCCATTCATACAAACAACGGTGATGTGTAAAACAGAATAAACTTCAGGTGTCACTTTCAGTTGCAGTTACGGAAAACTGTCACTTTCAGATGTGGGCGGTTCTGTGGGAAAGTCAACCTGAGCATGCCCAAATAAAGTCATTTAGTAATTAGTCATTTCCAAAATGTAACCATGTTTACATTTATCTTTAAGGTCTATATGCTGGAGTTCATGCTTTATATGAAAGGTTTAAGGAGGAAATTGCATGAATTTTGGCCATTTCAGAGTAAACGTATTTTCAGTCAATCATATGTGACCAACCGGCTCGATTCGGTCTTATGTAGCAAAATCTGAAATTATGTTTTTTACATTGGATAAAAGTAGAGACTCAGAGCTAGAAAATGGTATATCATACACTACAGTTGAGGAACAAAGGTAAAGTCATTCTGCTTTGAAAGTTGATAAACCTTTAACCCCAATCCTGAGAAAATGTCCCTGTTTTGGAACACCTACTGCAGAGCTCTTCTTTGTCTACACCCATTCAGAATTGTTCACACCCTCTTGTCTTAGCCCCACCCATCTCTATAAGGATTCACATGTGAGGCCATGTGCTAAACAGAGTGAGTATGGTAGTGTACTAAGCAAACAAAGATTTCAAGACTAAAGGCAAGTTTAAACTACGTCTATCGACATGTCTGTAGACAGTTGTCACAGTGGCGTCATGAACATTCTATTGTCGTCCGACATCAAACTTGTCGTTGCCGTTATGAAAAAGTATAAACACAAAACCTACAGGCTGCATAACATCAGTAGCCTGATGGTTCAAAATAAACCCATCCGTTTATAAATTAATTTAATGTGTGTCAGTCTTGCAAACTAGGCAACTAAAAGCAACTTTCTAAACAATGTTTTGGTTCGTTTCTAGCTTGTTAGCTAGCTAGTTGAACGTTAAGTTATCTGGCTAGCCAGTTCAAATAATGACCATATGTGACCCGTTTAAGGAAGTTAGGCATATGTCGCACGTCATTTGAGCATATTTTTTCTTCTTCTTTAAATGTGTTTTTGGGCAGAAATGCCTTCTGGAACATGTGAACTTTCATGTGCCTCAATAACAAATGTGTAAAATATCTGTATATACAAATACAATGGTTAAATTACGAGCCTAGTTGGTTTAGTCACAGAAAAAAACAGGAACCTTCCCGCTAGCCATGATTGGCTGAGTTAATGGGTGGGCTGGACATGCCGGGCGAGGAGTTTGGATTGGTCTGCCATGTAGTATGCTTCTGTCTATAATGTGAGCTGCTTTCTACATGGCACTTTCTACATGGCATTTTTGAAAGAAATAACATTAGCCTTTGAGAACTACAAATGTTTTGCTGCTTTTCTCAACAACATTGATGGACTATCGACAGATCAGTTGGAAAAAGTTGTAATGGGATACTTTCTGCACACTCCACGGTCAGTGTGAACCAGAGTGACTTGACACAATGCTAGCTAAACAAGATGTAGCAAGAAACAAAACTGAGTTAAATGGTTCCAGTCTGCCGTGAAGCGTTCATCCATATATACAGGTAAGAGTCTAGCTAAATGTTCAGATATTATACATTTCTAATTTTGTCAGAAAGTCGTTTTCATTGCAAGTTAAAGTGTATTTTTTGCCCGCTAACGAACGTTAGCTCGCTGGCTTGCTGGCTCGCTAGCTAACGTTACGCTTATGATCTGTGTAGTACTATTATTTGAATCAGAAATCAATTTGCATTTGCTAGTTATAGCCTATCGTTAGCTAGCTACCATTAAACCTAGTTAGTTAGCTTTAGCTAACTGCAGATTTATACTACAGCTATGACAATGTTTGTATTGGTATTAGTGTGAGTTGGGATTATGCTGGTTCATTGTTTAGCTAGCTACATGTCCAAACAAAAAAAATCCACTTTGACAGATGATAACATGACCCATCAAGATAGCCAGGTGTGTCTGGGGGTGATTACGGCCATCTATTGTCGTTCATGAACATGTCTAGAAAATAGCGACCCATCCGCTTAGTTAGATGTGGCTGGGGGTGGTTATAGCATTTATTTCACATGACCCATCAATTTAGACAAGTCTGTCTAGGTAAACATGATCTAATAATTATAAAATATTTTTATCTAGACATTTTCTTTTTTTGATATTGCTACTATGCAAGTGACCATTTCACTGTACCATTCTGTATCCTGTGCACACCTTCTGTATCCATTTCACACCTTCTGTATCCTGTGCACACCTTCTGCATCCATTTCACACCTTCTGTATCCTGTGCACACCTTCTGTATCCATTTCACACCTTCTGTATCCTGTGCACACCTTCTGTATCCATTTCACACCTTCTGTATCCTGTGCACACCTTCTGTATCCATTTCACACCTTCTGTATCCTGTGCACACCTTCTGTATCCATTTCACACCTTCTGTATCCTGTGCACACCTTCTGTATCCATTTCACACCTTCTGTATCCTGTGCATGTGACAAATAAACATAGATTGTATTTGATATAGTGTGTGTTCACCAGAGACAGTAATGTGAAGAATAACGTGACCGGCACCAAAGACAGATTAGGATATACAGTACATTCGGAAAGTATTCAGACCCCTCAACCTTTCCACATTTTGTTAGATTACAGCGTTATTCTAAAATGTATTAAATTGTTTTATTTCCTCGTCAATCTACACACAATACCCCATAATGACAAAGCGGAAACAGGTTTTTAGAAATGTATATTAAACACTGAAATGTCACATTTACATAAGTATTCAGACACTTTACTCAGTACTTTGTTGAAGCACCTTTGGTAGCGATCACAGCCTTGAGTCTTCTTGGGTAGGATGCTACAAGCTTGGCACACCTGTATTTGGGGACTTTCTCCCATTCTTCTCTGCAGATCCTCTTAAGCTCTCGTCAATCTACATGGGGAGCGTCACTGCACAGCTATTTTCAGGTCACTCCAGAGATGTTCGGTCGGGTTCAAGTTCGGACTCTGGCTGGGCCACTCAAAGACATTCAAATACTTGTCCCGAAGCCATTCCTGCGTTGTCTTGTCTGTGTGCTTAGGATCATAGTCCTTTTGGAAGGTTGAACCTTCACCCCAGTCTGAGGTCCAGAGCACTCTGGAACAGGTTTTCATCAAGGATCTCTCTGTACTTTGCTCCGTTCATCTTTCCCTCAATCCTGACCAGTCTCCCAGTCCCTATCGCTAACAAATATCCCCAAAGCATGATGCTGCCACCACCATGCTTCACCGTAGGGATGGTGCCAGATTTCCTCCAGACGCTTGGCATTCAGGCCAAAGAGTTCAATATTGGTGGCATTCAGCCCTTCTCCCAGGATTGGTCAGTTTGGCGGGGTGGCCAGCTTTAGGAAGAGTCTTGGTGGTTCCAAACTTCTTTGATTTAAGAGTGATGGAAGCCGCTGTGTTCTTGGGGACCTTCAATGCTGCAGAAATGTTTTGGTACCTTTCCCCAGATCTGTGCCTCGACACAATCCTGTCTCGGAGCTCTACGGACAATTGCTTCAACCTCATGGCTTGGTTTTTGCTCTGACATAAAATGTCAACTGTGGGACCTAATATAGACAGGTGTTTGCCTTTCCAAATCATGTCCATTGAATTGAATTTACCACAGGTTGACTCCAATGAAGTTGTCGAAACATCTCAAGTATGATCAATGGAAACAGAATGCACCTGAGCTCAATTTCGAGTCTCTTAGCAAAGGGTCTGAATACTAATGTAAATAAGGTATCTGTTTTAATTTGCATGTCAAAAAAATAGTTTTTGCTTTGTTATTATGGGGTATTGTGTGTAGACTGATGAGCGAAATGTTTTCTTTAATCTATTTTAGAATAAGGCTGTAACGTACTAAAATGTGGAAAAGGGGAAGGGGTCTGAATACTTTCCAAATGCACAATAATTCTGAGTCCCTCCCCCAGTTGTAGGTCAGTAAAACTAACCTAAAAGCAGGTCGTGCCCACACACTCTACCATAGAACACACACTCTGCCATAGAGAACACACTGCCATAGAACACACCCTCTACCATTGAACACACACTCTACCATAGAACACACACTCTGCCATAGAACACACACTCTACCATTGAACACACACTCTACCATAGAACACACACTCTACCATAGAACACACACTCTACCACAGAACACACACTCTACCATAGAACACACACTCTACCATAGAACACACACTCTACCACAGAACACACACTCTACCACAGAACACACACTCTACCATAGAACACACACTCTGCCATAGAGAACACACTGCCATAGAACACACCCTCTACCATTGAACACACACTCTACCATAGAACACACACTCTACCATAGAACACACACTCTACCACAGAAAACACACTCTACCATAGAACACACACTCTACCATAGAACACACACTCTACCACAGAAAACACACTCTACCATAGAACACACACTCTACCACAGAAAACACACTCTACCATAGAACACACACTCTACCATAGAACACACACTCTACCACAGAAAACACACTCTACCACAGAACACACACTCTACCATAGAACACACACTCTACCATAGAACACACACTCTACCACAGAACACACACTCTACCATAGAACACACACACTACCATAGAACACACACTCTACCATAGAACACACACTCTACCATAGAACACACACTCTACCACAGAACACACACTCTACCATAGAACACACACTCTACCATAGAACACACACTCTACCATAGAACACACACTCTACCACAGAAAACACACTCTACCATAGAACACACACTCTACCATAGAACACACACTCTACCACAGAAAACACACTCTACCATAGAACACACACTCTACCACAGAAAACACACTCTACCATAGAACACACACTCTACCATAGAACACACACTCTACCACAGAAAACACACTCTACCATAGAACACACACTCTACCACAGAAAACACACTCTACCATAGAACACACACTCTACCATAGAACACACACTCTACCACAGAAAACACACTCTACCATAGAACACACACTCTACCATAGAACACACACTCTACCACAGAAAACACACTCTACCATAGAACACACACTCTACCACAGAAAACACACTCTACCATAGAAAACACACTCTACCATAGAACACACACTCTACCACAGAACACACACTCTACCATAGAACACACACTCTACCACAGAAAACACTCTCTATCGTGGAAAACACACTCTACCATAGAACACACACTCTACCATAGAACACACACTCTACCACAGAAAACACACTCTACCATAGAACACACACTCTACCACAGAACACACACTCTACCATAGAACACACACTCTACCACAGAAAACACTCTCTATCGTGGAAAACACACTCTACCATAGAACACACACTCTACCATAGAACACACACTCTACCACAGAACACACACTCTACCATAGAACACACACTCTACCACAGAACACACACTCTACCATAGAACACACACTCTACCACAGAACACACACTCTACCATAGAACACACTCTACCACAGAACACACACTCTACCACAGAACACACACTCTACCATAGAACACACACTCTACCACAGAACACACACTCTACCATAGAACACACACACTACCATAGAACACACACTCTACCATAGAACACACACTCTACCATAGAACACACACTCTACCACAGAACACACACTCTACCACAGAACACACACTCTACCATAGAACACACACTCTACCATAGAACACACACTCTACCACAGAAAACACACTCTACCATAGAACACACACTCTACCATAGAACACACACTCTACCACAGAAAACACACTCTACCATAGAACACACACTCTACCACAGAAAACACACTCTACCATAGAACACACACTCTACCATAGAACACACACTCTACCACAGAAAACACACTCTACCATAGAACACACACTCTACCACAGAAAACACACTCTACCATAGAACACACACTCTACCATAGAACACACACTCTAACACAGAAAACACACTCTACCATAGAACACACACTCTACCATAGAACACACACTCTACCACAGAACACACACTCTACCATAGAACACTCACTCTACCATAGAACACACACTCTACCACAGAACACACACTCTACCATAGAACACACACTCTACCATAGAACACACACTCTACCACAGAAAACACACTCTACCATAGAACACACACTCTACCACAGAAAACACACTCTACCATAGAACACACACTCTACCACAGAACACACACTCTACCATAGAACACACTCTACCACAGAACACACTCTACCACAGAACACACACTCTACCATAGAACACACACTCTACCACAGAACACACACTCTACCATAGAACACACACTCTACCATAGAACACACACTCTACCATAGAACACACACTCTACCACAGAACACACACTCTACCATAGAACACACACTCTACCACAGAACACACACTCTACCATAGAACACACACTCTACCATAGAAAACACTCTCTATCGTAGAAAACAGATCCAGAGAAGTTTGACCATTGTGGTGACAACATGACTCACCTTTCTGAGAAACATAAAAAATAAGTACCAAAACACCTCTGAACAGCTACATTATCAAAAAATGCTGCCTTTTCTTTTCATGTCAATGTATGTGGGCGCAGCAACAACAACAAAAAAGATGCTAAACAATTTTTCTTTAGAATCAGAGAGTGATTGCAATATCTAAAATATGCTCAGTGTAGGCTATGCTAAATGCACACAGTGCCTGTGATTTTTAAACTGTTCCTACATAGCAATACATGTATTTTCCTGTATTTCTGTTCTCCAAATCAAACCATATGCAGTGCAGGGAGGGTTAGGGTGGCTCAGGGTAAGGCAGGGACAGGCCTGGTTTTAATAGTGAGAAAACATCAGCGGCCCTGTAACAGAGACCTACAGACGATTAAGCGTCATTGTGCTTTGAAATGATAAACATTCTTCTAGTCCAGGAGCAGTGTTCATAGACTGGTCTACAGCTGCACATGTTGAGTCTATAGTCTAAATGTGATGCATTTTGCTTTATGAGAAAGTTCACTGTAAATGAGCTAATGGTTTGTTTATGTGTGATGGAAAGCTCCTGTATACAATGTCAAAACTCACACCTTTGGAAGTGACAACCTAGAATGATAATTGTGTTTGAGGTTTCAACAGAAATGAGGACTCCCTGCAATAAAAGAGAAAAAGACAGAAGCCAACAACTGCCCCCACTTGAAACTGGGAGGAGAAACGGATTCTCTGTAAGAAGAGCGTACACACACACACGCACACACACACACACACGCACACACACACGCATACACACACACACACACACACACACACACACACACACACACACACACACACACACACACACACACACACACACACACACACACACACACACACACACACACACACACACACACACACACACACACACACACACACACACACACACACACACACACACACACACACACACACACACACACACACACACACACACACACACACACACACACACACACACACACACACACACACACACTTAAACTGTGTGTGCAGTAGCCCTTGGCACATAGCTACATGCAATGCCCCTGCAACAGTTTCCTGGTGTTAACACCTCTCTATCTTTCTCACAGAGGCTGGTACAATGATCCTCTCACACCCGCCTGTCTTCTTATCAGCCCTGCCTGAGTCTGAACCATTATCAGATCTCTGCTGAGAGATGGAGAAACTGCCAACCAACTGATTATGCTGTTTGTTTACTCATGTTGTATAATCCACATCAACATCACATCGAAGAAAGGAAATTTAGGCAAGTTTAAAGAATGACAAGTTATTGATGGGTGTTAGACTTAGCCAAATATATTTAAACACAGTTTTTCACATTTACTGACATTTAATCCAAATAAAAAGTCCCTGTCTTAGGTCAGTTAGGATCACCACGTTGTTTTAAGAATGTGAAATGTCAGAATAATAGTAGAGAAAATGATTTATTTCAGCTTTTATTTCTTTCATCACATTCCCAGTGGGTCAGATGTTTACATACACTCAATTAGTATTTGGTAGCATTGCCTTTAAATTGTTGAACTTGGGTCAAACGTTTTGGGTAGCCTTCCTTCCACAAGCTTCCCACAGTAAGTTGGGTGGATTTCGGCCCATTCCTCCTGACGGAGCTGGTCAGGTTTGAGTCAGGTTTGTAGGACTCCTTGCTCGCACATGCTTATTCAGTTCTGCCCACATATTTTCTATAGGGTTGAGGTCAGACTTTGTGATGGCCACTCCAATACCTTGACTTTGTTGTCCTTAAGCCATTTTGCCACAACTTTGGAAGTATGCTTGGTGTGACGACCCTTCCACTCTGTCTGCCGAATTCTTTCTCTTTGCTCTTGTTTTCCTTAATAGGATGTCGGTGGGCGGAGCTGGAAGGGTCGTCATGTGAAATGGGACACACCTGGGCTGTGTCCCAGGATAAATGCACCTCTTCCCCATTCATTGAGGAGACTCTCTCCATGCAGACACAGACAGATTTTGCTTTTGACATTTTTGTGGCTATTTGATTTGTTTGCGTTGGTACCTTTCAACACCCCTCATTATCACATGTATACACGCGACCACTCACTTACACTACTGACTACGGACTAAACACACACCAGTGTTGATTGTATTAACTTTAATTCAGTTAATAAATATATTTTGTTCTTTATCTCCACGTTGTCTCCCTTTTTGTTACTGGCTTCGAGCCAGTTCATGACATTGGGGTCATTGCCCATTTGGAAGACCCGTTTGCTACCAAGCTTTTAACATCTGATGTCTTGAGATGTTGCTTCAATATATCCACGTGATTTTCCTTTCTCATGAAGCTATCCATTTTGTGAAGTACACCAGTCCCTCCTGCAGCAAAGCACCCCCACAACATGATGCTGCCACCCCCGTGCTTCACAGTTTAGATGGTGTTCTTCGGCTTGCAAGCCTCCCCCTTTTTCCTCCAAACATAACAATGGTTATTAGGGCCAAACAGTTCTATTTTTGTTTCATCAGACCAGAGGACATTTCTCTAAAAAGTTCGATCTTTGTCCCCATGTGCAGTTGCAAACCCTAGTCTGGCTTTTTTTATGGCGGTTTTTGAGCAGTGACATCTTCCTTGCTGAGCCGCCTTCAGGTTATACCGATATAGGACTCGTTTTACTGTGGATGTAGATACTTTTGTACCCGTTTCCTCCAGCATCTTCACAAGGTCCTTTGCTGATGTTCTGGGATTGATTTGCACTTTTCGCACCAAAGTACATTAATCTCTAGGAGACAGAACGCGTCTCCTGTTTATACTAGCGTACAATTGTTTGTACAGATGAACGTACAGATGAACGTGGTACCTTCAGGCGTTCGGAAATTGTTCCCAAGGATGAACCAGACTTGTGGAGATCTACAATTTTTCTCTGATGTCTTCGCTGATTTCTTTTGATTTCCCCATGATGTCAAGCAAAGAGGCACTGAGGTTGAAGGTTGGCCTTGAAATACATCCACAGGTACACCTCCAATTGACTCTAATGATGTCAATTAGCCTATCAGAAGCTTCTAAAGCCATGACTTCATTTCTGGAATTTTCCAAGCTGTTTAAAGGCACAGTCAACTTAGTGTATGTAAACTTCTGACCCACTGGAATTGTGATACAGTGAATTATTAGTGAAATAATCGCTGTAAACAATTGTTGGAAAAATTACTTGTGTCATGCACAAAGTAGATGTCCTAACTGACTGGCTAAAACTAAAGTTTGTTAACATGAAATTTGTGGAGTGGTTGAAAAACTAGTTTTAATGACTCCAACATATCTGCATGTTAACTTCCGACTTCAACTGTAGGTATATGGGCGATTCCAGCGTTATGGACATTACATTTGCACGCAAATTCACAAATGTAATTTCTTAAAGAATGGGGGGGTAAATCCAAGATATCCGTTTTCAAAATATTGGCATGTAGGAGAGATAAAGCAAATAAGAGTGATGTATGTTAGATGAGGCTACCCTCATCTCATATGTATATACTGTACTCGATACCATCTACTGTATCTTGCCTATGCCGCTCTGTACCATCACTCATTCATATATCTTTATGTACATATTCTTTATCCCTTTACACTTGTGTGTATAAGGTAGTAGTTTTGGAATTGTTAGCTAGATTACTCGTTGGTTATTACTGCATTGTCGGAACTAGAAGCACAAGCGTTTCGCTACACTCGCATTAATATCTGCTAACCATGTGTATGTGACAAATAAAATTAGATTTGATTTGAAGTGGACAATCTTTTTGGTGAGATTGTTTTTAAAGGTCAGCAGACGGCTCAATAGTATAGAAGGCAAGTGTAATGAGTGCGCTGAGAGTCGGGAAGCAAGTTCAGGGAGTGATTCTTTTAATAAATAAAAGAAACAATGAACACGAAACACAAACAACCCACTGACATGAAAACAGAGTCAATAACACCTGAGGAAAGAACCAAGGGGAGTGACCGAGAAAGGGAAGATAATCAAGGAGGTGATGGAGTACAGGTGAGTGTCATGAGGCGCAGGTGCTCAAGACGATGGTGACAGGTGTGCGGGATAATCAGCAGCCTGATGACTTCGAGGCCAGAGAGGGAGTATACGTGACAGCAAGGCCACACACCTTAAACCATTTTTTTTTTCACTTTATGTATCAAAATGAACATTTACCAGTTGAATGTAGACACAAATATAAGAGTTTTTTGTAATACAATTTCTCTGAAGTATTGTAACCAAATTTTGCAAATGATACAATATGCCTATATTGCCAATCCACTTGTCTGGACACTGGATGGAGTTGGTATACAGTGCAATCGGAAAGTTGTCAGACACCTTCCTGTTGTCCACATTTTGTTACGTTACAACTTTATTCTAAAATGGATTAAAACAAAAGAAATCCTGATCAATCTACACACTATACACCATAATGACAAAGTGAAACAGGCTTTTAGACATTTTTGCACATTTATAAAACATAAAAAACTGAAATACCTTATCTAAATTAGTGTTCAGCAGGGATGGGGAATATTATTGCATTATTGTGCTTTGAAATGATAAACATTGTTCTAGTCCAGGAGCAGTGTTCATAGACTGGTCTACAGCTGCACATGTTGAGTCTATAGTCTAAATGTGATGCATTTTGCTTTATGAGAAAGTCCACTGTATACAATGTTGAAACGCACACCTTTGGAAGTGATAACCCAGAATAATAATGGTGTTTGAGGTTTCAACAGAAATGAAGACTCCCCTACATGTAAGGGATTACAAAGAAATGGTAACTGTAATTCGTTAGTGGTTACATTTAGTGGTCCCATTTCTCCATGTCCCTCCCTCAGCTTTTTGCCAACAGAGACGGGGCGATGATTGTGTTATTGTTTCATTTGTGGATTTGCTCTTTAAACAGCTGCATGTTATCAAGATATCAAAGTGTCACCAACAAAAAGGTAAACAGTAGGTCTATATCAAATGCAGCACATGGCATTCATTTTTCACATGTAAATATCACTTTCAGTAGTGCTCAAAGCATTCCATTCCATGAGAGCAGCATTTATATTTCAACTCAAATCAGTGAACCCGATCAGTCCACCATGACAACAAAACATTAACAACAGAGTAAGGCTGGCTAATAAGTCCTTCGTTTTGGGTTTGTGCTCAGGTAACACAATTTGGCTAATCTATACTTCCATATTTTAAAGTCCTATTCTTAAAGATCAAGGTGCATATCATTGATTGGAATGACTGGAATTCTGATAGACTTTGGTTTTTAATGTAAAAGATATAATTTAACGTGTTATTATATGTAGTAGAAATCAATGGGTTTAGAAGAAGCCTACGTAACCAACCCATGAAGTACAATTTAACATCCATATATGGCCAGCTATGTAAACTTTAACATTGATTTATCCTGCAATAGATGTCGTTCAATTGGTGACATACATTTTTTTATTTTTCTAATGCCTCTTAAGGGGAAAGTCATCTAAAGTAACTAAATGTAATCAGATTACATTACTGAGTTTGTGTAATCCAAAAGTTACGTTACTGATTACAATTTTGGACAGGTAAATAGTAACTGTAACAGATTACATTTAGAAAGTAACCTACCCAAACCTGGTATTCAGACCCTATGTTATGAGACTGAAAATTGAGCTCAGGTGCATCCTGTTTCCATTGATCATCTTTAAGATGTTTATACAACTTGATTGAAGTCCACCTGTGGTAAATGAAATTGATTGGACATGATTTGGAAAGGCACACACCTGTTTATATAAGGTCCCACATTTGACAGTGTATGTCAGACCAAAAAATAAGCCATGAGGTCGAAGGAATTTTCCGTAGAGCTCCGAGAAAGGATTGTGTCGAGGCCCAGATCTAGGAGTGTACCAAAATAATTCTGCAGCATTGAAGGTTCGCAAGAACACAGTGGCCTCCATCATTCTTAAATCAAAGAAGTTTGGAACCACCAAGACTCTTCCTAGAGCTTCCTAAACTGACCAATCGGGGGAGAAGGGCCTTGATCAGGGTGGTGACTAAGAACCTGATGGTCACTGACAGAGCTCCAGATTTCCTCTGTGAAGATGGGAGAACCTCCAGAAGGACTACCATATTTGCAGCACTCCACCAATCAGGCCTTTATGGTAGAGTGGCCAGACGGAAGCCATTCCTCGGTAAAAGGCACATGACAGCCCACTTGGAGTATGCCAAAAGGCACCTAAAGACTCTAAGACCATGAGAAACAAGATTCTCTGGTCTGATGACATCTAGATTGAACTCTTTGGCCTGAATGCCAAGCATCACTTCTGGAGGAAACTTGGAAGCCATCCCTACGGTGAAGCATGGTGGTAGCAGCATCATGCTGTGGGGATGTTTTTCAGCAGCAGGGACTGGGAGACAAGGAGCGAAGGAAAGGTGAATGGAGCAAAGTAAAGAGAGATCCTGGATGAAAACCTGCTCCAGAGCGCTCAAGACCTCAGACTGGGACGAAGGTATACCTTCCAACAGGACAACGACCCTAAGCGCACAGCCAAGACAACGCAGGGTTTGGCTTCGGCACAAGCCTCTGAATGTCCTTGAGTGGTCCAGCCAGAGCCCGGACCTGAACTCGATCGAACAACTCTGGAGAGTCCTGAAAATAGCTGTGCAGCGGCGCTCCCCATCTAACCTTACAGAGCTTGAGAGGATCTGCAGAGATGAATGGGAGGAACTCCCCAAATACATGTGTGCCAAGCTTGTAGCATCACACTCAAGAAGGCTGGAGGCTGTGATCGCTGCCGAAGGTGCTTCAACAAAGTACTGAGTAAAGGGTCCATTCTGTAAGACATTAAAGTTGTGAATTTGCGTGCGAATGTAATGTCCATGACACTGGAATCACCCATATACCTAAACTCAGCAAAAAAAGAAACGTCCTCTCACTGTCAACTGCGTTTATTTTCAGCAAACTTAACATGTGTAAATACTTGTATGAACATAACAAGATTCAACAACTTAGACATAAACTGAACAAGTTCCACAGACATGTGACTAACATAAATTGAATAATGTCTCCCTGAACAAAGGGGGGTCAAAATCAAATATAACAGTCAGTATCTGGTGTGGCCAACAGCTGCATTAAGTACTGCAGTACATCTCCACCTCATGGACTGCACCAGATTAGCATGTTCTTGCTGTGAGATGTTACCCCACTCTTCCACCAAGGCACCTGCAAGTTCCCGGACATTTCTGGGGGAAATGGCCCTAGCCCTCACCCTCCAATCCAACAGGTCCCAGATGTGCTCAATAGGATTGAGATCCGGGCTCTTCGTTGGCCATGGCAGAACACTGACATTCCTGTCTTGCAGGAAATCAAGCACAGAACGAGCAGTATGGCTGGTGGCATTGTCATGCTGGTGGGTCATGTCAGGATGAGTCTGCAGGAAGGGTACCTCATGAGGGAGGAGGATGTCTTCCCTATAACACACAGCATTGAGATTGCTGCAATGACAGGAAGCTCAGTGCGATGATGCTGTGACATACCGCCCTAGACCATGACGGATCCTCCACCTCCAAATCGATCCCGCTCCAGAGTACAGGCCTCGGTGTAACGCTCATTCCTTCGACCATAAACTCGAATCCGACCATCACCCCTGGTGAGACAAAACCGTGACTCGCCAGTGAAGAGCACTTTTTGCCAGTCCTGTCTGGTCCAGCAATGGTGGGTTTGTGCCCATAGGCAACGTTGTTGCCAGTGATGTCTGGTGAGGACCTGCCTTACAACAGGCCTATAAGCCCTCAGTCCAGCCTCTCTCAGCCTATTGCCAACAGTCTGAGCACTGATGGAGGGATTGTGCATTCCTGGTGTAACTCGGGCAGTTGTTGTTGCCATCCTGTACCTGTCCCGCAGGTGTGATGTTCAGATGTACCGATCCTGTGCAGGTGTTGTTACACGTGGTCTGCCACTGCGATGATGATCAGCTGTCTGTCCTGTCTCTCTGTAGCGCTGTCGTAGGCGTGTCACAGTACGCACATTGCAATTTATTGCCCTGGCCACATCTGCATTCCTCATGCCTCCTTGCAGCATTCCTAAGGCACGTTCACGAAGATGAGCAGGGACCTTGGGCATTTTTCTTTTGGTGTTTTTCAGAGTTAGTAGAAAGGCCTCTTTAGTGTTCTAAGTTTTCATAACTGTGTCACGCCTTGGTCTTAGTATTTTGTGTTTTCTTTAATTATTTGTTCAAGCCAGGGTATGACATGGGGTTATTGTATTGTCGTATTGGGGTTTTTGTAGGCATTGGGATTGTGGTTGATTAGGGGTGTGTCTAGTATAGGCTTGGCTGCCTGAGGCGGTTCTCAATCAGAGTCAGGTGATTCTTGTTGTCTCTGATGGGGAACCGTATTTAGGTAGCCTAGGTTTCGCTTTGTATTTCGTGGGTGATTGTTCCTGTCTCTGTGTAGTTTCACCAGATTGGCTGTAATTAGGTTTCACGTTCCGTTTGTTGTTTTTGTATTTGTATAGTTATTTCATGTGTCACTTTTTTCATTAAAGTCATGAGTAACCACCACGCTGCATTTCGGTTCGACTCTCTTTCTACAAACGAAGAACGACGTTACAGAATCACCCACCACACACGGACCGAGCAGCGTGTTAACAGGCAGCGATGGCATGAACAGCGAAAGGAGGATGAATTATTCTGAGAATGGACATGGGAAGACGTGTTGGATGGCAAAGGTTGTTACACTTGGGAGGAGATACTGGCCGGAAGAGATCGCCTCCCATGGGAACAGGTGAGGCGGCTAAAGCAGAGAGGCGCTGGTATGAGGAGGCAGCACGGCGACGCGGTTGGAAGCCCGAAAAGCAGCCCAAAAAAAATATTGGGGGGTGCTTAAAGGGAGTATGGCTATGCCAGGTAGGTATTGGCCGGGCTAGAGTGGGCATCGAGCCAGGTAAGGTTGGGCAGGCTCGGTGCTCAAGAGCTCCAGTGCGCCTGCACGGTCCGGTCTATCCAGAGCCACCTCCACACACCAGTCCTCCGGTAGCAGCTCCCCGCACCAGGCTT
Source organism: Oncorhynchus gorbuscha (assembly GCF_021184085.1). Taxonomy (NCBI): domain Eukaryota; kingdom Metazoa; phylum Chordata; class Actinopteri; order Salmoniformes; family Salmonidae; genus Oncorhynchus; species Oncorhynchus gorbuscha. The sequence goes on from NC_060182.1 coordinate 66,423,058, forward strand.
CCTGTGCGTGTCCTCGATCCTGTAGCACCAGTTCCAGCACCACACACCAGGCCTTCAGTGCGCCTCACCTGTTCAGCACAGCCAGAGCCTTCCTTCCCTCCTGCGCTGTCGGAGTCTCCCGCCTGTTCAGCGCTATCAGAGCCTTTCTCCTCTCCTGCGCTGTCGGAGTCTCCCGCCTGTTCAGCGCTATCAGAGCCTTCCTCCTCTACAGCGCTGCCGGAGCCTCCCACCTGTTCGCAGCAGCCTGAGCTGCCAGTCTGCAAGGAGCTGTCAGTCTGCAAGGAGCTGCCAGTCTGCAGGGTGCTGTCAGCCTGCATGAAGCAGTCAGAGCTGTCAGTCTGCATGAAGCAGCCAGAGATGTCAGTCTGCAAAGAGCTGCCAGTCTGCAAGGAGCTGTCAGTCTGCAAGGAGCTGCCAGTCTGCAGGGTGCTGTCAGCCTGCATGGAGCAGTCAGAGCTGTCAGTCTGTATGAAACAGCCAGAGCTTTCAGTCTGCATAAAGCAGCCAGAGCTGTCAGTCTGCAAAGAGCTGTCAGTCTGCAAGGAGCTGTCAGTCTGCAAGGAGCTGCCAGTCTGCAGGGTGCTGTCAGCCTGCATGGAGCAGTCAGAGCTGTCAGTCTGCAAGGAGCTGTGAGCCTGCATAGAGCAGCTAGATCCGCCAGTCAGCCATGATCTTCTAGATCTGCCAGTCAACCAGATTCTTCCAGATCTGCCAGTCTGCATAGAGCAGCTAGATCTGCCAGTCAGCCATAATCTTCCAGATATGCTAGTCAACCAGAATCTTCCAGATCAGCCAGCCAGGATCTACCGGAGCCTACTACCTGCCTGAGCTTCATCTCAGTACTGG